>NC_086014.1:10055748-10355748 GCF_030014385.1 Trichomycterus rosablanca | reverse complement strand
TTGTAAATGCGTTCAGTAATATGGTCTGTACATTACATACTAGGAGTATGGGGATATAAAACACTGTAAATGCATTTAGTAAGATGGTCTGTACAATACATACTAGGGGTATGGGGCTCTAAAACATTGTGAATGTGATCAGTAATATGGTCTGTTATAATACATACTATGAGTATGGGGATTTAAAACACTGTAAATGCATTTAGTAAGATGGTCTGTACAATACATACTAGGAGTATGGGGCTCTAAAACATTGTGAATGTGATCAGTAATATGGTCTGTTATAATACATACTAGGAGTATGGGGATTTAAAACACTGTAAATGCGTTTAGTAATATGGTCTGTTATAATACATACTAGGAGTATGGGAATTTAAAACATTGTAAATGCATTTAGTAATATGGTCTGTACAATACATACTAGGAGTATGGGGATTTAAAAAACTGTAAATGCATTTAGTAATATGGTCTGTACAATACATACTAGGAGTATGGGGATATAAAACACTGTAAATGCATTTAGTAAGATGGTCTGTACAATACATACTAGGAGTATGGGGATTTAAAACACTGTAAATGCATTTAGTAAGATGGTCTGTACAATACATACTAGGAGTATGGGGCTCTAAAACATTGTGAATGTGACCAGTAATATGGTCTGTTATAATACATACTAGGAGTATGGGGATTTAAAACATTGTAAATGCGTTTAGTAATATGGTCTGTACATTACATACTAGGAGTATGGGAATTTAAAACATTGTAAATGCATTTAGTAATATGGTCTGTACAATACATACTAGGAGTATGGGGCTCTAAAACATTGTGAATGTGACCAGTAATATGGTCTGTTATAATACATACTAGGAGTATGGGGATTTAAAACATTGTAAATGCGTTTAGTAATATGGTCTGTACAATACATACTAGGAGTATGGGGATTTAAAACACTGTAAATGCATTTAGTAATATGGTCTGTACAATACATACTAGGAGTATGGGGATTTAAAACATTGTAAATGCATTTAGTAGTATGGTCTGAACATAAATTTGTATTCAAACTTGCTAACCCTGGTCAATTCTGAACTGAAAACAAAACTCTGGCCTATGATTTGTTATACAGCTAAACTTTTACTTTATGTTCCTTGGACTTCATACTGACTCGCAAATCAGAACCAGATTCTGAGCTTGGCGTAATATTTTTGTTATGCATAGTGCGTCACATTATTTTATTACTGACTTAATCACATGGAAAGATTTTGGTCCGATTTTGCTGCTGGAACTGGTGCAGAGGCCAAAGCTTAATATAAGCACTAAGCACATCCAGTAGCATTTTATAATCGTCTTAATGCCTGAAAAAGGAACTGTGAACGCATGTCCGACACCGACATCCTGTTTACCAGTCAGTGCACTATGGAGAGGTCTGGGTGATAAAGATCCCTGGCATCCCTGGATAAGGTTACGGTGGGTGCGGCTTCAGCACAATCACTGGGTGCAATGCAGTACATCCAATGGACAGGGCACCAATACATCGTGTGGCCTCAGCACATAAAGAATCCAACACTGTGACACTTAAAAATACATATATATTGAACAAGAAAAATGTCTATTTTTTGCAGGTGATATGGTGACCTTTGATAACTGGCGCTTACTGCATGGCCGGAGGAGCTATGCATCCCCGGACGGGAGCCTGAGACACCTGGAGGGAGCGTACCTGGACTGGGATGAGGTTATGTCCCGTCTGCGTATCCTTCGCAAGGCTGTCCAAAGAGACGTCTAACGTTCCTCTACCTCTTCTGAAACATAAGTACAGGGTCAAAGCTGAACTCTTGCACACTAGTTTTTCATTATGACAGTTTAATAACTACTGGTTTGAGAACTCGCTCACTTATGAAGTAGGTTTATTTTAAGATCTGTGTATGATTTCTACACACTACAAAATGAAATATGATATGAAAGAATCAGCAAAATGTTTTACTTTTTTTAATGGGTCAGTTATTAACACACTGGGCTGATTTATACTTCTGCATACGTAGCCATGATCTGCAAAGGCTGGCACAGTACAAAAGTGTGCAATATCTGCACATTACAGTTAGAACAGAGTATAAATCAGTCCTAACTTTGCTCCTTAACTTAAACCCTAAAATTAAATGTTGCAATGTTTTTTGTACCTATACAACTGTGATATTCGCCAAAGTCTAGCTCATTTTAAAACGGTTTGGTTTATTTATGAATCATGTGCCAGTTAAGTGCCAACCTGTTTGATAGTACTGTTTTGGTCACAGTGCATTAGACGTACTTTGTAAATATTCTGTCTAAATGATGTCAATGACCTTAAATTTCTTGGAATGAAGCTTGCAAAGCCAGCTAATTATCATGCATACATTTTAAATTAAGCTGATAAATGCCTTTAATTACACTGTTTTCATTGTTTGTCTTACTTGTTAACATTAGATACATTTTAGAAAATGCAAAGCAATGCAAATGTATGGTCTTACATACGTTTTTACATATCATTTTTAAGGTGTGTACGTAGCTATGAACCTTGTTTACCTTTAGCATGATCAATGCATACCTTTTAATGTTCAGAACTTGAGGTCTGAAGTGCATGTTCATTTAAACAGGTTCTGCAGTCAGACAAGGGAAAAACAAAGTGTTTTTTTCTGTCTTCACACATTAACATGACTATTAATTATGTGAATAACAGTGCTGCTAGCATAATGTACATTTATCTTTTTGAAATAAATTAGACTTAAATGACTTTTTGAATGGAATTTAATTGTAGTGCTTTATTTAAATTCTACAGTTCCAATTTCACTGCTCTTGTCTGTTAACACTAACCAATAATGTCACCTAGAAAGCAAGACAGAATTTCACAGATTATATCACAGAATTACCTTCTGTATAATGTTAATATATGATATATTTTTTATTTCTGCTATGCCACCTATTCCTTATCATTACCATACATTATCCATATCCTGATGGACAGTGACATGACAGCAGACGTAATTACATTGTCATTATGTCGTTTAGTTTCATTTTCTGCCTTTATTACCCTTCAGTAACAATTCAAAACTCACCTGTCAGCAAATACAATGAAGCCAGTTCTTCAGCATTTCAGTCTAGATGTCCTGACTACCCAGACCAGTAAGGTTTGATGTGTAGAAGAAAGTAACCACAGCCATCAGGTGTACATTTATAGGCAGCTGCAAGTATACAATAACTGCAAGGATATTTTAATGTACACCTGGCAGCATCTATGTACACCTGACATCTATATACACAGAAATATATGAATTTTATTAGAAGTATATAATTGACCATTTTACTCACCTGTTTGTATGTAATACCCATACCCATAATAATAAAGCAAAAACATTTTATCTGGGGACCGGCTGGGCGTCCACACAAACACAACTGGTATCGAAGACATCTCTTCCTATTGTCACTGTGAAATTAAGTATCTGGATGCCTGCTCAAATTCATTCTTCAAGTCATTAATTCAAATCTTTTAAATCCCTTCTGGTCAGTATCGCCGTGGATCCGATTTCCTCAGAAACTCTGGACGTAAGATAGGAATTCACCCTGGACGGGCGGCAACCATCGTGGGGCCAATCAAGTCTGTGTAGGCGTCTGGCCAGCTAATATCAAGTGCTGGGATTCGAACCAGGATCTCAGCGGTGGTGGGTTTGCGTAATATAGTGCTGTGCTGCTGGAAAACATGTCAAATCTTGATGCAACACAGATTCAGTTCCATATGGTTCATGATTGATCAGCTAACGAAGTGGTTGGCAGGCAGAATGAACAAAACCGATGGAACGGAAGAATAGGCTGGGTACACATCTGGGTTGGACATCTTTTATTGTCATATTGCCAAAGCTGTACAGGTTCTATAAATACTTTTTAAACACTGAAATATTTACACCCATTGTGTCTGTCCCCTTATTCCTCTCATTCACATCAGTAGACATACAGAAAAAAAACGATCAGATAAACTTGAATGCTACAGTGTCTGGTTCTTGCAGTCACTCAGCATTCACATTAAAACATCTGTCTTTGGAGACCTGCTGAATAAATTTTGTGCTATTTACATCTACAGACAGTGGGCCATTAAAATAATAGCTGGTAAAGCAGACGGACAAGCTACATACAAAAAACACTTGAAAATATACCTGTTTAAAATCCAAACACCAGGTAAGATCAATAAAACGTTTAGTGAAGACAGCATAACGTACACAACCTAGGAAGGGACTGTTCAAATATTTCTCCATTAAATTTATCAGTTCCCTCTGACCGATTTGACAAGACGACGCAGCACGAAGACGACCCACATCTGAATGCAAGAGATCTCCAAACACAGCTGCTTCAGGTTCCTAACACCTATTAACACCTCTAGTTGCGAAATGCGTTTGAAAACGTGCGCGGTCGGCTTTTACTTTCGCGCAGGGGACAGCAGAGAACAGTTCGACGGCTTGTTCTTCACACCCACTACAGTATTGCACATCTACTCAACAAACCACGGTTTGTTTTAGAACGTTCAACATTGCTCAAGTGAAATGTACAGCATAGAATTTTTTTTCTTCATTATTCATTATTACGTATCCCCCCGACCCCCTTGTTTTTTTTTTTTACAGCAACATGCAATTCACAGCTGTTCACAGACAAGGCTTTACAGTAAACTAGTACAGTAGGCTCAAGGGTAAAAGCTAAAGTTACACACACCTTGGACTACTTACAGCAGAACAGCAGTACAGGCTCAATGAGACATTACGTTGGTAGCACGCCATAGTCACCTGCTAAGGCAGTGCACACTCACCCGAACATCTTATCAACAACGGACAGGACGGACCAGAGATACGTTACCACTGAGTACACAGGACTATTCTTACAGTCTATGGATTCGGAGACGTGAGCATGGGTCAAGACGGCTCATTCGGCTAAGCCAGCGGATCCTCCAATCACATGCAAGAGATGCGAATATGAAGCGGATATGAAGCGGATTTCTGGCTCGTTTGGTAATGAGAAAACGACAGTATACGACAGTCTACTCTGGATGTGAATAGTCGAGGAGAAGACATTAGCCATGTTAGATTAATTACAGTAAGCATGGTTAGATCAATAGAAGTCTAGAAGGCAAACCTACTATCTACTGTGGGCCTTTGTAGTTGAATATTAATAATAATAATACAATGTTTGTTGGTCTTTTAAACCAACAGGAGTTCAAGTCAAGGGTGTTACTGTGTAGACATGGCAAGATTAGCAATTGAGACTAATAAAACTACTGTGTTTGTGATTGAACAATAGTGTGTAGGACCAGCATTATTGCCCATGGTTAGGGGGCAATACTTCTATTCATGGTTAGGTGAATAGCTGAAAAACTAAGGTTGGCATGGCTGGACCAACAGAAGTCAAGGAAACGATTACACTGCCCATGGCTGGATGAATAAGAGTTGAGGTAAAGTACTGTAGGAATGGTTAAATCATTAGGTAAGCACAATAACAATGGGTATGACCTACACCAGGAGACAGTTGAGAAAACTACTGTAGGTGTAGTAGATGAATAAAATCAAAGGATTTACCCTGTGCATGCTTACATGAATAGAGGAAAGTCTGTATGCGTAATGTGGCGCTCTACACACTCTTGGGACATAAAGTACAGTTTGCACAAAGAGAATCTGGATTTGTAATATTTACTGATCTATGAAGTGATTTAAATACTTTCAGTGGACGGAAGAGTGTAAGGAATATTGTCCAGAAGAGCAGAGCGAGCTACAAGCTCAAGACGGCTGTAAAACAGCAGATGGCCAGGCTGCGCGGACAAGCTGCAGATTCATTCACGGGGGTTTAAGACACAGCCAGTATACAGTAAAGTACAGCGGGCAGTACAGTGTGCACTAGCTGGGTAGTGGACGAGGAGACGGCATCCTGGGTTTGCCCTCTGTCTCCTTTCCTTTCACTGCAGCCATGTAGGAGAAGAGACAGAGCACAGAGTAACAGATCTGATGTGCCTGAGTAAGAAAATAAGACAAGAAAGACAATTTGATTTAATTAGGTAAATGCCAAGCAATATAAAATAAATATACAGTACATCACTGGTGTATATTGGGAGTTCTTACCATGGGAGTTTTGTACCTATGGATCACCACTTCTTTAGTTTCAGGAACTGCAATCACAGGTTAAAAAACAATTTGGAGGAGGTAAGAAATGACAAAATAGGAGGAGAGAAAGAGGGAGAGAAAGACATTCGAAAGAAGACATATTGTATATAGCCTCTGTATATATGAAATGCCTATAGTGGGGACTCAGAGGATCTATTATTCTGAGTCTGAAGCACCTACTGGAGCAGTGCTGGTGCATAACTAAGCACTAGAATTGCAAATGTAAGCATAAAACACTCAAAATATATAACAAAAGGCGAGAACAAAGCAAGCCTCCTGACAAAATAAAGCCTCTTACTCAGCTTTTGGACATTTACTGAACTACTGGTCTTGGTTCGCTGAAGTCTGTTAAATCAAGGTCCGTTAAATGGAGGTTCCACGGTGCATATATACAGTATATATAGACATATTCATTCTCAACTATTTCTCAACCTAACTAGGGGTGACTGCTGTGTAAAACAAGTAGAATTAAGCTATCGATTCACACATGCAATTTTACAAAGGTACACTGTAGGACCAAAGCATGCGGACCCCTGACCATAAGCTTGTTGTACAGTCCAATCCAAAACCATAGGTGTTACTATGGAGCTGAGTTAAGTCTGTGGGAATCTAACTCTAGGCTCCAAATCTAACCGAACAGCCCAAATCATAACTGATTGACTGCTCTAATTAATCCATTGTGACTGAAACTCATTAGGAGGGATGTCCACATACCTGATCATACAGTGTACATTAGTATGTATTAAAGCAACATTTCTAGCAGCAAAGGAACCTGCCTGACCTTCCCTCCCTCGTACACGTCTTATTTTGTTTGTGTGCACGCCTGGCCAGGTCTAATGAGTGGTATCAACGTGTTAAGACTGCTGCACTACCCAAGCACCCCATTTATAAATATTTTGATTAACCAGCTCTATTGAGACAAATTACTGTATAACTATAGTTAAGATATATTCACCTTATTCATTGTCATATACTGTAAGTATTTGTAATAATTACTAATTAAAGTATTTTTTATCATAATAAGTACACTTAATAATGATAAATGAGTAAAAAAATAGTAGGGACAAGGATTATATCAGTAAATGGTCCAACAACTCAACCATAAAGGGTCTCCCCATGTGTTTTTTTTCACATGCAAACATTCCCTGCTAAGCTTAGACCACAGAGAGCTCCGGTGGAACTGCACTACACAATAACCCCACCATGGTGGACGTTAAACAGACAGCATCGTAGCGGGAGTAGTGATCCAGCAGTGATGTCAGGCTTACGACCGCTTATGAAATGGTTACAAGCATGATCACGTGAGCTTAGCAAAATGTCACACAGCCAATGCTATGAAAATGAATAACAGTAGAGAGAGGAAAAACTAGAAGAAGGACCAAGTAAGGGAGAAGGAAGCAGAGGATGAGGAGAGATCAAGATAAAGGTGACAGCACTTTACCTGCTGGAGAATGAAGGTTTTCATAGCAGCAAGGATGAGGGGGCGCATTACAAAAAGGAAGCACAAAGACACGGCAGTAACCCTGGCTAGCCCTGTGTCTGAAACTACCGATAAAAGAGCTGAGCGGAATGGGAAGTAGTGTGGCATTTGATTTTCCATCTTCTATCAAAAACTTATACATGAGGCTTTTGTTTTAAAGGAAAACCTATGGCTGCCCTATTCCCTCTGATGGGTACACTCTCAGTACTGAGCAACTGCTTATTGTATTAATAGTATAAACATTCTATTTGTGCGCGTTTGTCCTTTTTAATAAGTAAAATGTTCATAAGGAGAACAAACAGAACACTAAGTTGCACTTAACGCTGTTTGTGTGTATGGTTTAGTCTTAAATGAAACCAATAATCAATTAGCAGTCCTGCTGGCTGCCACCTGATGGATAAAATAAAATCCCTGTGTACTTAATATATCAACTGGAAGACTCTAAAATGTTAAATATGTTTATTTAATTTAAGAGTTTAAATACACTTGTGACATAAAAATCATGGCTGTCTTTATAAATTATGAATTTCTGAAGTTATTTTTATGTGACTGAATAATTGGAACACACGTATGTCATTTCAAGCAGCAGTAGCTCAGTGGTTAAGGTACTGGACAGTTGGGCCCCTGAGCAAGGCTCTTAACCCTCAATTGCTTAAACTGTATTATAATTGTATAGAAGTGTCTTCTTTGGATTAAATTGTCTGCTAAATGCCACATATGTAAATGTAAATAAATGTAAAAAAAATAAATAAACAAACAGGGGGGGCTCGAGTGGCCAGTGCGCTAGCCCACCACCAACAAAATCCTGAGCTCTCAGGTTCAAATCTCAGTTGTGCTATTGGCCAGCCGAGCCCACACACACACACACACACACTGGGTCTGGGGGAGAAAATGATCGCTGCAGTTCTGGCCAGCTACAGTAGCTCGTCTGTTGGATCGGACCACACGGGCCAGCATCCGTTCCCCGCGTGCATCAATGAGCCTTGGCCGCCCATGACCCTGTCGCCGGTTTATCACTGTTCCTTCCTTGGACCGTTTTTGATAGATACTGACCACTGCAGACTGTGAACACCCCACAAGAGCTGCAGTCTCGGAGATGCTCTGACCCAGTCGTCTCGCCATCACAATTTGGCCCTTGTTAAATCCTTACGCTTGTTCATTTTTCCTGCTTCTAACATCAACTTTGAGGATAAAATGTTCACTCGCTGCCTAATATACCCCCCCCCACTAACAGGTGCCGTGATGAAGAGATAATCAGTGTTATTCACTTCACCTGTCATAATGTTATGCCTCGTCGGTGTATTTTCTTTCCTTCTTATAGCACTCTCTAAGCTTCCATGTGAGACTTCGAGTTAGTACAAAGAAACATGCCTTCCAATTTTTCAGCCACAAGAAAAGGAACACATACGTAAAAGAAATAACAAACACCCCAAGACTGCCATGACATACATGTCACCGGACCTCGACTGCGCTACGGTTTGGTTTACTGCCGTGTCGTGTACGGGCCGAGAATCAAAATGGGGGTAATTACCAAATTCCTCCAGGACAAAGACTCCCTTCACTGTATTGCACTTTTTAATGTGATTCAGCTCTATGAAAACCTAAAACGAAAAACAAACAAAAGAACAGAACACACCGTTAGCAACTCAATCGCACGTGTGAAAACAAACTAAAGAAAACCGAACAAACTGAAGAAAATAAAACACAACAGAACAGTCAGTATGCAGTAAAACGGGGGGGGGGGGGGGGGGGGGGGGGGGGGGGGAGAACCAAAAGTGGCACATAATAAGCAAGCTCAGTAAAAACTACAAGAACTTAAAAGGACTACAGACAGTGAAAGAGAGGAAGTTTTCATGCTGAGATGCTTACACAGGCCAAATGAATAACGTGATCACAGACGTCTGTTTTAACATGAATACAGTGCCCTATATTACCCATCAATAAAGAAATAAAAGAAAACAAGGTTTTACTTAAGATAAATCTTCAATAAAATGACTGCAGCAGTCACCTTAAAGCACAATCCTATAGAAGGTAATTCATTTGAGCAAATTTAGGACAAAAGTGTTGGGACACCCCTTCTAAATTTTGAATTTGTGTGTGCGGGTGCGATAAATCAATTATATAAAAGGAAATAAAATGCTTCCAGCTTCCAGCAACAGTTTAGGGAAGGCTGGCGTACTAAGCAAGGTTTATAAAGACAAAGAAACTCCAGTGGCCTGCACAGAGCCCTGATTTGAACAGCTTTGGAATGTACCAGATCATCAATTGAGACTTTTTTGACCAACATTAGTGCCCAGCCATCCAAATGCTCTATTGACTACTTGGCTGTGATATAGCTGAAACGATCACTCTCTGTCACTCTATTTAAATCCCATTTGTTTTGGAAAGCTCATAACCAGGTGTCCAAATACTTTTGGCCATATAGTGTTTGTATGCAGGCCAATCAAATAACAGATATGAAACACCGCACCAGTTTACCACACAGAGGGCAGACACAATCAGAAAATCTGATTACGACTGACTGGTTGAATGTTCCATATGCTCCACAGGCCCGTGTAAAAACTCACATGAAAAATTCCATCATCCGAACATAAAGAAACAGATTTAAAAAAAAAGACATGAGGTCTGCTACAATAGCTACAAATGGAATAAAAGAACAAAAGGAGAGTATATTTGGGGAAAAACAACTGCTGACAAGCAAAGACAGCAGAGGTGGTGTACCTTCCGCTCCTTGCAGGGAGAGAGAGCATGGGAGAGAAACGCTTTGGATTATTATCGCACAAAAGAGCAGAAAAATAAACCACCCACGCTACGTTCCCACCAGTAACGCTCAGTGAGCTCTCTCAAGTAATAAATATAGAAATGCAAATGAATGAAAAAACATGCCTTGCTAAGAAATGATTGTATTTAGTTGGTTTAAAACCTTGCTGTAAATCCCACTCCATTGCCCTCCAATGCCTCCTCCGCCAGCAGTGCGGACCGGCAACCTCGGGGAAACAAGCTACAGCGCGGATGAAGCAGCATCGACTTCTGCACAACGTCCAGCTTCTAAACTACCCAACTGAGGGAGATGAATTCATTCGATAGACTCCTATTATTGGAATATATTTCACTCTGCACTGATCTAAAATAAACCAGGTTGTGCACAGAGGTTCGCACCTCTGTGCTTTATGCCTATTATTACTGTACACAAGAGACATTTGATTTATAGGTTCTGATCTTATCTAGCTTACCTCGAAGGAACCATAGTACCTATAGTTCTAAAACGGAAAAATTGTGAGCGCATAAACATATACAGGATTTTACCATTACAAGAATGGACAAGGATGTGACACTAAGACTGAGAAACCGTTAGTGCTATGGATCCCTAAACATTAAGGTTTTAATATGTAACCAACCCATTCGTTAGATGTACTGCAATTCCATGCAACACAGAAGGTTTGTTGATTTCCCAGAAGTGTACTGTGCCTTCATAGTCATTATTTCCTTTAACATCCTTAGTATTTTTCTGTCTAAAGGCTTATTTAAAGTCCCACTCCAGTTATGCGCTAATCTAAAATTAGATCCCTTACTTGATGGATGATTATTAATGTCATTTAATTAGTCTCCACCAAATAAGATGTGCTAAAATGATCATTGCTGTCTGCTTTAACCAAAAACGATGGTGGATTTTTAAGCTAGGTATTATATCTGGTCAAAAAGAACTGGTGTGTGTGACTAGTTACACTATCCTTGCTATACACTAAAATATTCATCTATTTAAAACATAAATATAAAAACCTCTCATGCATAATCAACAGATTATATAAATCTTTTAATAAGGCTTCCTTCATTTCACATCAACATGTCAAATGAAGCAAAGCAAAATGCTATGATGGGTTTTATGCTTTTTAGTGCTAAATAAATACTTAATGATCTAAAATAAGTGTCTCTTTTTAAAATCTTTAAACCTTCATAAAAAGTGGATGTGGAGTAAAGCAGTGGAACAAGCAATGGGGTAAAGCAAGGTCACCTCGTTGTATTATTATGCACTCTTCAAGACAACTGGTGCTCATGTGATTAAAACCTTATAATAAATACCTGCCTCTTTACACTGACTTCCCACTATTTGTTTGTATTTACGGTCCTATATCTTACCTCATACCAAACACATTTCAAAATTCACACCAACACACCCACACACTGTAAAGACAAGGGGTTGGTACCACAGTGAATAACAGTTAGTACTGACACAGTCATGTGTGCTGTTTAAAAAAAAAAAATTTTTATTACAAATATCCGCGAGTCATTAGGCAACTCAAATACAAACACACAGCAAATAAAGCCAAAACAAAAAGGCTATTCCTCCAAGAACTTTTCTGATAACCAAATTATATTCAAATTGTCTATATGTATTATATGTACATGTATTTTAACATGTATAGAGTTGCAATTGGAAATATTTCAGTGAGGCAATGACCCCAAGCAGACTTGGTCATGGAATATTCTGGAATGGCCTTCTCAGTCTGCAGATATAAATCCAGTAGATAATATTTGGTGGGATTTAAAGTAAGCAGTTGCAGCATGTAAGCGTTAAACGTCGATAAGCTGGAAGCTTTTGCGCTAGAAGAATTGGGAGTGGGAGCGAGGATTCCAAAAAGAGGTGTTTCTAGCCTTTTAGTGGTTCTCTGTTTACTGAGCCGTCTGGTCAAGTTTCATTAAATTGTGTGTGTGTGTGTGGGGGGGGTAAATATTTCTCATTGCAACTGTATACCCTGCATTTCTGTATATCCCGAACTACTGTGCTATTAGGAACTCTTGCTGTTTGATGAAGTTCTTTGAGGAAGAAAGCCACACAAAGAAAGACAGTATGGAAAAGGCATGGAAGCAAGAGAAAAGTAGAGAATTACTACCAGACAGAAGTAGAAAATGACCAGAAGAGAGAAACTGGTGATGGGCAGGGGTGGGCATAGACATTCATGCATGGTAAACGGACGTTACAGTAGGCTCCTACCTGGCTGTGCATGAACTTTAAATTGATTCCTTCGAGAGTGACCTGGAGCAGACCTCCTTCACCTGTCTTCATATCCTGCACTGGGAACTCTCCTCCTAGTTCTGGACCTATGTAAGCAAACACGTTATCACATTATTATTTAGTTTGGTCTGTAAAGTTGGCCATCTCTCAAAGTGACCAGGAATTTGACCAAGGGTGCCCAAATTTAGCATTTGCAGACAAACAATCTGTTATTTTATTAGCATTCTCCCCTACAACTCCACTGCTTTGCAAGTGACACACGCCCCCTCTGACACATGCTCAGTACAGACTGCCTTTTTTCACCTGCACGAGGCGAGCCCATATGCTGATCAGCCTTGTGCACGGAGAGCCACACCCTGATCAGCATTATTCCACCATCAATCAGCCAGCAGAGGTCGTAATTGCACCAGTTACGAGGAACCCCTGTCCGGCTTACCCACCCTGTGAACAACAGCCAATCGTTGTTGTATTAATCTAACAGGCCCACACACTTCTTCCCTCATTGCATTCGTACCTGGTTTGATGCTTTGTTGTCGTGCCGCTGCACGTTCCATGCTGTCTTTCACACAGTAGTACAGTTCTCGACACTAGTGTGCACACAGATATATAACAGTCAGACCTAAAGCACCTATTCCACTCATCACTTCATTACATGCAGACAAACATAACTGTGATGCTTCATATTATGATTAGGACTATAGTTGAATTAAATGTATTAATGCATGTGAGCAGTAGGAGGCGTATTCAGACCTTCTTGGTGTAGAACTTGTTGAGCTGAGTCTCCTGTCCATTTCTTCTCCACAGACACAGCACTTTGGTCTTGGGGCAGTAGGTCATATTGATCAGCTTCTCGTACCACCAGCGTTCATACACCGTCCCGATGTTGCTGCGCAGTACAATGCAGTCATCACACACCTGCACAGATGCAAAAACACACACATGGGAATAGATGCGTCAGTTATTGAAACAAGATTAAAATCGTAGTCACATGACCTTCATTTACCACTCACACTTACCTCCATGAAGAATATGTCGCCTGTGGTATCAGTTCCCGCATGCACCACAAAAGTCTGCTTCTTTATGTGCCGGCTGCCGCTCGGTCTTATGGAAAGCTCCCTTCCATTCTACAATGTCACACAACACAGCGTAGCTAATGAGTGTCTTCGACCCACAAAATACAACTATGAGGAACTATGAGCAGCTATGAGGAAAAACCCTAAATGACCTTTCCTCCCACAGACACAAACAATTTCTCCCGTTACGTTTCCATCCAAGCCGAGAGCACCACTGAGATTCAAGCTTGGGTGCGGCAGTCTGTGACACTAGCCCACCAGTGCTGAGAAACAGGTTCGAATCGCAGCAGTGCTATCGGTTGGCCAGGTATCTACACAAACATTATTACACATGATTGGCTATGTCTGAGGGGGGTAGATTAAGCCCTGTGAAGGACTGGCGTCCTGTCCAATTATCATGATTTTATAATTGCTGTCATTGCTATTATCATATTATTAAGACTTTGTTGTTAGTAACTTTATTGTTAGTATCTTTAGCGCTAAATAACTTGGCGGCAATGGCATGTAAACCAATAACCTTCTAATTACTTATGAGCTATTACAAATTGTTAATATGTTTAGCAAGGCAGAGTTCAATTAATGTTTGTAGTTCTAGAACCTGATTGGCTGTTACCATTTGTGAAAGCCGGTCTAGGAGCTCGTTGACCTCCTGACTGTATGTCAAGCCAATGTGCGACTTCCCCATCAGGCGACGCACCTTCTTCTTGATGTCATTCTTATTAACCTAGAAAAAAGTGTATGCATGTTTAGTATTATGATGCATGAAGTGAATATTATGATGCATGAAGTGACTGTAAGTAGCTGTATCCAATGCAAACCTTCATCATTAGCATGTAGGCTGTCATGTTGTGTAACAGATTGGCCAGCAGTCTGTCCTCATCGTCCTCCAGTCTCTTACGGTCATGTTCACCCAGTGAAAGGTACCTGACATGAGTGATAACAAAAATGAATTAACTCTACCCCACCAGTGTACATTCACAATAGACCTGTCCAACATCACAGACCAGAAATAAGTCATAAAGCCCAACAAATGAACACACCGGTCAATCATTTCCTGTGGTCCTTGGTCCATACCCATTCCCTCTCTTTCGAGCATTACAGCATCCAAAAAGGCATCCTCCCAAAACTGTAGCTGGTCCCACAGAGTAGAGCGTTCCTTACCTAGACACAATAACGCACACACACACACACATATTAGTGAATGTCATGATGTGGTCAGTGATGATGCGGGATGTTATTCAGCTGTGGAAAGATTTTATTGGATAATTGGACTTTTCAATGATACCATGCATAATGACAATATTGCTTTAAAGCTGTGACTGGAAAAATTCAAATATGTGCATTAAAAAAAGCTGTCAGCAGACGCGGTGCTATTTCTGAAAGTCCCTGCTGGGACGTTTTAAAAGCAAATCTAAGGTGAAATAAATGAATGCATTCGTTACACAGTCACAAAGAAACAGAAATGTAATATTCTCAGTTGACTACACTACATGTAGTGTACATATATTGTAACTATCCTTACTGAGTGCCTACACACACATACACACTTTAAAAAAAGCAATAAATCATGCAATCCATGCGTCATACACATCCCATGCATACACACGCGTGCATATCCCAGGTCATTATTCACAGTCAAGCCCTACTCAGAGAGAAGGTTTCCATGGCAGCATCCTCCAGCTGATCCCACACCGAGCTCTTATCCCTCCCTACGCCGCATTATGAGAAACAGAGAAGTGAGAGAGCAGGGTAGCAGAGCAGAGAAAAAAGTGTTAGTGCATTAGTGGGTTAGCAACAACCTGCACATAGAGTCAAATAACTAGGACACTAACACACCACCGAGCAAGGGCTGCAGGTTTTCAAACCAACCAGGTACAAGCTTGAATTTGACCAATCAGCTGGACCGATCAGTTGAGTCTCATTTCGGCTGAGGCTCTGACCTGGTTGGGATTGAAAGCTGCCGTCATACCAGCCTTTTGCCGAAAGCTAATCAAGTAGTTTAGGCATTCAAGTGTAATTAACTCCACACGAAAACTCTGTACACGAGGCAAGAACACAACCGGTAACAAGGCCGCAATCCTTTGCAGGCCTTCACACACTTACACACCTAATGGGCAATTCAGGTTTTGGGAGATGGGAGCAAACCACAGTACCTGAGGGTACCAGAAAGCAAGGTTCAAGAGCTCGTGTAACTGTGTAAACAATTACAGCTCCCTATTTAGGCAAAAAAGGCTTAATTTGTTCTATCTAGTTTCTCAGCTTAGTGTAATATGATTTAACAGCTGGAGAAACTTATAGGTATATTGGTGTAAAGGTGGGCGGGATCTCGGTGTTATTAAAGTGGGACCTAATGAGCTTCTAGTGTACTAATTAGATATACAATAAAGTACATTAGTGTGGACTGATGCTAAAAGTCACACACGGTTGCATCTGAGCCCAGTGCAATTAAAAGTAAAATGAGTGATGTCCTACCCAGAAGTCCCTCGCACAGGTAGATCCTCATGCTGACATCTTCAGGAGGCAGGATAGGAACCCCCTTAGGCGCACCACCGACAGGTTCCTTCAAGCCTGGCTTCAGTTTATGGGTTTTTCCCTGAGTGAGTAACAAAATATCTTGTATTTATAGGAGTCTCAAAGTGCAACAACTTTTATTCATACATACAAGATGTATATTAGATGATCTAAACCATATTGCATTCGAGAGTTAGAGGATTAAGGTCGTTGACCCTTACAAACACAGAGCTGGTGGCAGGGTTGGTCTCTATCTCGCTGTCTGACAGAGTGGAGCGGGACGCGGCCAGGTGAGGAGAGGGGCGACCGGCCAGTCCGTCTCCGGCTACACTGCTCAGGTCGCTGTCAGCTCCCAGAGTCTCACCTGAGCTGTTACTCACCTGCGAATCAGAAAATGAAGCTCAACACAGGGTCGCAACATCACAGATCTATCGGTATCAAATAGACCCAAATTCTATAGATAATAGTACATAGTGGTGCTGTAGAACACAGTGTTATGAGCTATAAACTACACTGCTGTGAAAAAGTATTCGACCCATCTGATTTCTTCTATTTTTGCCCATTTATGACTTAAGTTTATTAATATAAGATAACAACAACACAAGTAAACCCAAAATTCAGCTTTTAAACAATCATTCCATCACTTCATCAGCTTATGTGGAAACATGATCGCCCAGTGTGTTTCTTACTGTGGAATCATGTACATTGACCTTAACTAAATCTGCAGTCCTGGGTTTGTTATGACCTCCTCGATGAGTCGTCGATGCATTCATGGTGTGATTTTAGTAGGGTGACCATTCCTGCACAGGAGTGTTCCTGTTGCATGTTGTCTCCATCTGTGGATAATGCTCTCGCTAGGGTTCCTTGGAGTCTCAGAGCCTTAGTAATTGCTTTGTGACCCGTTCCACACTGTTATTTGAATCTCCTCAGAATGTGGCATCATGTGTTGCTTTTTGAGACCTTCTATAAACATATGTAGGTGTGTATTCTGTTTTCGTGATGGACTCAGGGTTGGTCGTGCCCTACCACTGTGCTGGCTTCAGAGTCCTGACTGGTGCTCCTCGTCAAAACCGGAGGCTCGGAACTCGCCACCGACTCTGTATCGCTTTTCTGCACATGCACACATGAATTTGAGTTTAGTTGAGTTTAACAAAAAAATCATTATTTCCAGTTTAGTAGTTCTGCTGTGAAACTAATGTGAATTCATAGGCCGACCTGAGATCCTGATGTCACGCTGAGCCCACTGTCTGCACTGATCTGAGACTTTTTCTCCTCTGTGTCACCCCCTTCTGGACGCTGCTTTGCTCCATCTGCCCCTGCAGAGAACACACGGTCAGTCCAGCGCCTCTAGCCCTCTGGAAATTGTTTGGGAGTTTGTTTTATGGACGAAAGTAATCATACGAGAATGCAACAATTAAATGTACATTTTAGGAACTGCAAATCCATAATTAATCTTGCAAACAGGTAAATAGTGGGTTTGAATCGCAACAAAGCTACCGACCAGCCGGGTCTATATCTATACATTCATGACTAGCTACGTCCAGGAAGGGAGTGGGGGGCAAAGCCCTGTTTGGGATATCCTTGCCTTGTGCCCAGTGTGTCCTGATGGAACCAAACCTTGATCATGATAAAGTGATTAATAAAAATGTCTGTGTAGGTGCGACCAGTAACTGACAGTTAATAATTAATCGTTAACTGACGAGCTTTAAGCCACCCACTGAAATGCGACAGAAAGAGCTACAGAAGCTCTTCTGTTGGTCTGTATCTGACACCATAGCCTTCATGTCCTCTGGCATCAATGAATGTTGGTTTCTCAACAACCTGTCGTATGCGTTTGTCTAACAGCTTCATTGTTATTACATCACATTGCTATTACAATGTTATTATAAACTGCAGTGCTTAAAATCTCACTGTTGCATTCCTGTATGATGACTTTTGACTTAAAATAAACTCTACAGAGATGTCTCTTGACTGGAAGCAGGCCAGAAAACAGGGCAAACCTGGTAACTTGGGAAAGACACTAAGGACCAGTGTGTTTATATAACATTTCTATTATATAGCACTAAGCATGATCATCAAAACTTAACTAAACAAAGATCAACATACATTGAGGTAAAGTGAAATTCTGAAAATGCTGATTATACAGTTTCTGTTAACTGACTGGTCAGAATGTAAATGTAGAAATCCCTCATCATGAGCACAAAACCGTTCACTGTTCTAAACCCGCTGCCCTTCTCACTGGCACAATAGTCAGTCTTTCCCAAGCACCCAATCTAGCACTTATCCAGGGCAGAGCCATGTGACTTTATTAAAGGATACAGCTTGCATGAGGCCAATTTGTTCACAATAGTGCTACCTTATCACAGGTTCACACAGACAAAAGCAGTCACACATGCAGGCAAACACACAACCAACCAGTCAGACAAGAGAACAAGGGACAAAGCTGGGCTGCCATCAGTGTGCTAATATAATGAAGATCTCAGTTTCGCCAACGAGCAGTTTACCACTAAACCTTAGATTTTACTGAATAAGTCAATGTGCTGCTTAAAAAGTTCCCTTAGAGCAGTGATCATCCGAAACACATTGTTTCTTTTTTTTATTGTATATGATAAACCATTTGAGTTAGCGTATGTGCTCAACATGGCATGAGGAACAGCAGCTGTGTGTGGGTTTACATTTTTATAATGAGCATGTATGTTGGCATGAGCTCACATGTACACAGCAAATCTAACAACTGCATCAAAGTTGGAAAAAAATAAATACATTAAAAAAACAACCAAAAAAATCCCGACCCTAAGAGAGGTCTGAGAAACAGTATCTGGGTCCAAAACCCAAATCTTAATAAACCCTAAGTCTTCCAAAACGAGTTGATCACATGATCTCAAAATAAGAATACATATCTGGTTACGATTAGGGATGTCCCGATCACGTTTTTTTGTTCCCGATACCGATCCCGATTATTAATTTTGATCCCGATCCGATACCGAGTCTCAAACCGATACTTGTATTTCCTAGATATTGTCTAGATAAAAACTAGATAATACTGTTCACACAGTGCACACTTCAAGTACATTACAGTTATTCAAATTAATCCAATGTATATGTTTAACAACTAAATAGCTCTCCAGTGCTGAAGGGAAAAATGCTGCATCCAAGCTATTGGCTTAATGTTTTGTATTTTTACAAAATCAATCAAAATGATTGAGATAATTACAGTTTTACTTTACATTTGAAGAAAAAAAATCTGTTTAATGCAGTGATACACTAAAAATGAACAGAAATCTGTGTAGCAGCTTAACTTGAATATAAGAAAAAAAGTTATTTAAAAGCATTACAGTAAAACCTGAATACCAAAATAAAATGGAAAGGCTCTTTTGTTATGAAGGAAAGCCAGTTTTTAAAGTGCTTGTATTGTGACAGTGGTTTGATGGACGTTTCTATGCGAAGTGAGTGTGTTTTGACCCTTTGGGGCTTCCATAGTGCATGGAATAGCGTGCCTGACTCTAGCTGTCCGCTATTCGGTACCGTAACAGAAGAAGTTAATAAAGTGTTCTGCTCCCGACAATATGTGAATATACCGTGTATTTATTTCTTTATTAAACGAGTGCATCACTACGTTGTTTTGTAAACCGGAGTGATCCTTGACTCACACACCATATAAATAGAAAAATTCTACAATAATGAACGCAGCTCTGCTCCTACCGCCTCGTGAAACGCTCACAGTGCAGACATTACACCGCTGTTGGACTTGTTTTACTTTCCAATTCAAACTATTTCCACACAGCGGACATGCTGATGTAAAACAAAAGATCGGGATTAGGATCGGGTTTAGTAAAGCCGATTCCGATCAGTTAAAAAATGCCTTGATCGGCCCTAGTTACGATATCAAAGACAACAGGTTATCCGACTAATTCGGAACTATTTAACTAGACTTGAACTCATGTCTAGGGTTTTATTTTTAGTTAAAGTAACAGTGTTGCACTGTGACGTGAAGGTCAGTGACAAACTGTGTTTTTAATGTAGATTAAATTATATGGCTTAAACTTACCTTAGGAAACCTTAGAAAATGAATACTCAATAAAGATAGCAATACAGCTCTGTTTTTTAGACATGCCACTGGATGAGGCAGTCAACACTGCAAAGTGCTTCCAGCATCCTGTCTGTGAAACCCATCTGCCCATGCACTGATTATTAGTGTCAGTTCAGCAATAACAAACTGTCTTAGGCAGAAAAAAAGCTGTTGTCCTGGTACGATTAGGATACATAAGTAGCCAATATGAGAGAAAAAATAAGATGTTCTGACGATGCCATGCTTGCATAATGGCAGCGTTGTTGTCTATTTTAGGAGACTTGAGTTTGAAAGGAAGCAGACGAAACATTAAATAGAACATAGATGGAATACTAAGTAAAGTTTAATATTTTTAGGTGTGTATTCTCATTAAGAGATCAGAGACTAATTAACAGACCCTCGTGTTGATCCAAATTGTATAAAAAACTACACATACCTGTTAAATTCCCCTGAATTTGCAACAGTAAATATGTTGTAATTTATTTTAGGGCCATAAGTTTTAAAGTTTAACCTTTTAGGTAGTAAAATAACCGGGACTAGATCTCACCACACAGTGCAATAGGACTAAAAAGTAAAAGGCACCTGAAGAGGTTTTGCAGATTGGGAAAGTCTAATCGGGTGCTTAGGGAAATGATCTTACTCTGTTCTTTTTCCAAAGCTTTTTGCTTTCTGTTATCCTGGTGCTTGCTCCACAATTCTACCCAAGATGCATTGCAAGCAAGGAGAGAAAGACAGAGAGAGTGTCAGAGAGCTGGTTGAATCGTCGGAGATGAAGGATTTGAGGATGAGCAGATTTATTAAAAATAAATAAATTAATAAATAAATAAATCCCTTAACAATGCAATGTCTGATTTGTTTTAAGATGAGGAGGTTTTGTAATGTTTACACGTAGCTACTGTATATTCAACAGTAAAAAAAAACAACCCACCATATATTCCTAGCTAGTGAGGTCACATTACAAAGCATCCTGGGCTCTACAACCCTGATCCTGAAAAGACATCCAGACCAGAAAACGATGTCCATTTTTTTTTTTTTAGGCTTGGTCTGGCTTTAACTCTCCAAGGTCAGGGTGGAGGCATGGGCGGTGCGAAAGGCGTGGGATGGGAATGAGGGTTCAGCATCGCAAATGCTGAATGGGGTGAAATGGGTTGCTGCAGAAGCAGGAGGTGCAATCTGAAAGACATTCCGTAGAATTGAAGGTGCATCTTTACCCAAGGCCATACAAGGGAAGGTTAGGGAGTCGGGAGTACTTTCCCCTGTACGCAGACCCGGATCGGTCATCAAGCACTAATCTGTGAACTTATTATAGTCTCCATTAATCTCCAGGCTGTTTACAGGGGAGGAGTTTGCGCTTGTTCATGCTGGGGAGGCGAGGCAGAACAGGCCTTTTTCAAACACAGCAGCCCAGGACCTTTATAGTCCTACTTTAGTATGATACACAGCAGCGGGTTCGTGACTTAAAGGAAACTTACTCGCACATGCAACCGGTGGGTTAAAGGGAGGTCCAGAACTGGCAAACGGGGAGTCGGAAACCGACACATTCTAAACATTCCGGTGGGGAATCAATCAATACACACCAACCACATACTAATAAACATCAATATTCCATTAGCAGTACTACACCAAAGACATGAGTAATCATATAAATCTAAATATTTTAATAGTTTTATTTAATGTTAGTCCATCTATAGCATATGTGCAACCACTGTAGGAAAAATTATGTTAACGTCTCCTTGTACCGAGACACTGCTTAAGCTCCAGCAACACAAAAACTTGCATTCAGTTGGTCGGAAACCAGCTGAGAAACAGTTGTACAGTTATAAAGTTATCATTTTTAATAATTGCAAGCCTCATATATTAAGGCCAAAAGTATTTGGACACCTCACCATGACCTTGTTGGACATCCAATTTCAAAAACACATGGTATTAAAATGAGAGTGACCTCTATGTGATCGTTTCAGCCATACATTCACATTACATTACATTTGTGGCTTACAATTATGACTGAAAACAGTTGCTCAGGGGCCCAACAGTGGCAACTTGGCGGTGGTCAGGCTTAAACTTGCAACCTTCTTATTACTAGTCCAGTGCCTTAACCGCCGAGCTACCACTTGCTATACAACAGCCAGTCAAAAAAGCCTCTGTATGGCTTGGACTGGTGTTGGTCAAAAGGAAACCTCAACTGATGTTCAGTTCATGCTGAAACTGTTCAGTGGGGACTGAGGTCAGGACTGTGAAGGCCACTAGAGTTTCCTTAAACTGAGGTTAAGGGCCTTGCTCAAGGGTCTGACAGTGGCTGCATAACAGAGGCTGGATTTGAACTGAAATAGTGACTACATATATGCTACAGATGTGGTAAAAGAAATACATTAATGTGCTTAAATAATTAATGATCAGCTTTGGTTCTAAGTGTTGGTGTAGACAGTTAGTGGAATACAAAATTCAGCCCAGGACCCAAACTAGAGGCTGAGAAAGATACTAGTCTTCACAATCTGGTGATATAACAAGCAGGGAGGCGCATGCAGAAGGGGGCTGAGGTTTACACACCAATAGAAGCAATAAAATTCTCTTCGTTCAGACTCCGGGTGTCAAACTGGTGCCCCCCTTTCCCAGCGGGAGGAGGCTGCAGCTGAATCCTGGGCATCAGGAGCACGCCCGCCGCCCTGGCGCTCTCCATGCGGACGGAGGGGCTCTCCTTGCTGCCCGGACTGCTCGCCCCGTCGGTGGGACTCCGCTTGCGTTTCTCTGGCTCTGTGTCGCGAGGAGTCGCCGCGTGAAACGAAAACGACATATAAAACAGGACCAACGAGGGACAGGAAGAAAAAAAAGGAAAGAGACACGGGGTGGATTTAAAGAGAGTGACTGGCTGACTGCTGAGAAGAGGAAGTGTGGTTAGAAGATTACCCACAGAAAAACAGTTATCAAGTCACTCTTTGGCTATCTGTATTCACTCCACCTAGGGAAGCCTGATGCACAGCATTGTTAACAGACACCCCACAAAAAAAACCCCACATGGCTGGTTTATACGTTACCTTTGGTTTGGTAGTGAGTGCGTGCTATCTCTAACAGACTAAACACGCTAGCCATGCCACCCAAGCCTGCATTAGTGTAGGAGTGTTCCAGACTGGAAACGGTGCACTTCAGCAAGTCCAGCATGCCTTTATACACCTTCCTGTTAATCTCCTACAGACACACACACACTCATGCTTGAGCAGTTGTCAGTGACATACCTATAAAACCTAGATTAAGAAAAGTCCATTCAATAGTAGGCAGCGTTAGTCCACATTCAGCTGACTCACCACATCCCTGATGACCTCTTGCCGAGCGTCCTCTTCTGACTGGACGGCGCGGTTGAGCTTGCTCAGCATGAAGACCCGCAGCTGCTCGTTCTCCAGCAGGCGGCGCACTTTCTTCATGTTGAGCCAGCCGACTCCCTGACCCTCCAGGACGCTCTGTACCACCTCCTTTAGGAACACCTGGTTCTCGCTGCGCACACGGACAAGAGGTACTTGATTCTTTCCAGGCTGTTTTGCTAGTATTCAAGCTAGTGGAAAATACATTCAGATCCAGGATGATAGGACCTCTTGGTAAACGTGGGTAAAAAATATATCATTTTAATTTACTAGATTTACTGGATACAGAACCTTTAACGCAAGTGCAATTTATTTCAAGAATGCCTTGGAAATTATATCACATATAACAGCACTGAGTCTTCCCCTATAATGCATGATGAGATTCTGGTAAAAGACTATGAGTCTGTTCGAAAACCTAGTGAGCTGCCTAAGTAGAGATCAAACATATAAGGCAGATTATTTAGACACACTACTTAGACAGAGATTCCAGCAATTACGTCACCTCAGATTTAGCTTACTAAGCTAACACAGTTAGCCTCAGGCCATTCAAACCAATGGGCTGCGGCGGCACAACCCACCTGCATGCCAGCTAACATCTCCCATCTCCTCTGTGAGGCCTAATTACCTGGTATTGTTGGCTCGACCTTGGGGCGAAGGTGGCTCTCTTTTTACAGTCGGACTGTGTTTGATCACCGAGGACTTCTGATCGACCAGCGCACGAGGAGCACGGGCACCTGAGAAAAACAGACGGTTCATCAGCACGCCACACTACTCAAGCGCACCAAGAAAATTGTCACTCTTTATACTTACCCCATTCGAAAAAAGTCAACTGATGCACGGAAATTGCTAAGCAAGACCGAGAACAAAAATCACAGCGAAGCGAAGCTCTTAATTGTGCACAATGCAAGTATTACGCCAAGTATTACGCCAAGTATTACGTGCACATTCACACACTCCACTGTGGTGTTACAACAGCTGTGTCAGAACTGTTAGCAAATGTTGACAACAAGAACCGGTCGTTTCACGTTGCACACGTTTCCAGTCAAATCAACAGTAGGGGCATTAGGGTAAGTAATAGTAGTACATGAGCAGGAGAGTCAGGAATACACTACAGGTATGATTATGGCTCGCTTTGGTACACACACACATACAGGGAGTAAACAGTGAGATGAATGAGTGGTAAAACAACAAGTGGGTAAGTAACAAACAGTCATGTGATACATGCAAAGGAAAAAAGAGGGAAATGAGCATGAACGGATTAGCTGATCAAGCCACACAGCTGGTCTGTATATATCTAGTGGCTGTGAACATGTGTATTATATAATTCGATAAAGATAAAGAATACACAGGTGAAGTCCCGCAAAAAACTGTCCAACCAATCACTGTTCTGATTCTAAGAAATTAATACCAATAACATCACATGACAAAGTTTATGAATGATTGTGGATTGAAAGATTAAAGTTCTGACTTAATTAGTTACCCTAGTTTAATATAGTAGCAATCTTTTACACAGACAACTGTAACTATTAAGCTAAATACAAATTAATACACAGATAAGCCAAAACATTAGGACCACTCGCCTAACATGCTGTCAATGAGCTTTAATCTGCCTATACATGGACTCCACATCCAGACATCTGAATAAGTCATGATGTATCAGGTACCAAAAATTACCAGCAGGTCGTTTAACCTCTGTATGACGCAGGGTGAATCATCGTACAATGCATCCTGATGCCATCTTTAATGATCCAGGAGACAACAGTAGATGTCGGACCATTCAAACTTCAAGTTTAATGCCTGCATGGTCATTGTAGGTGCGTTCACGAGAAGAAAGGGGTTAGCATGGGAACTTGTGACCACACAGCTCCAGACACAGAAGGACTCAATGCATCAACGATCCACAATATAAGTTCAGTCACCTTTTATGTCTTCTGCCATCAATGAGTCTTGGCCTCCCAACGACCTGTGTGCCATTCATGGTTTGTCCCTCGTCAGACCACTGCTGGTGGGTACTCAGCCCGGCTGCCTGTGAGCACCCCTTGCTGTTTTGTCTGGTCATAATGATTTAGCCATCATCAAAAATCTGCTGCATTAAACATATGAACTACCTTCAGTCCAAAATTCACTATATGTCCTAATGTTTTGGCTCATTGGTGTATAATTTCCTACATATTGTACCTACATTTGTATCCCTAAATTTAGAGCTTATATTTACTGTAACAAAAACAAGACAATTGACCTTGTGCAATGCCAAGCATCAGCCTCGTTGGTGTAAAGCACACCACCATTGTACTTTGGAGCAATGGAGAAATATTTCACTATAGCTTTGGCCTTAAACTAAGTAAATGTAAACGTATCTAGAGAATTATGCGCTTTTAACGTTATAGAAAGGACCCTACTTGTTTCAACAGGACAATGATCTCGTGCTGAAAACAATGCCAATACGGCTCCCTATACACACACTATACTATAATTCCACATGTAAGTTCATAACTTACAAACAAAGTAAAGCAATGAATGCTATAAACACGTAGTCACATGACTATATGACCGGGGACTATGACAAGAAGCGAATGGTGAAAGTAGAGGATGCTGGGAGATGTAGTTGACTGGCTTTGGAGAAGCATGCAGCTCACGCAGCAAAGGGCGGAACCCACCTTCTCCGCTCCCCGGGCCGACCTCGGTTATAATCTCCATTAGAGAATTTAGCCCAAATACTGGACACAGAAGCCAGAATTAGTGCAAAAGGGGGGTTAAAGAGGGACAGAGAGCAACACCGGCCCAGACAGAACCAGTCCAAACATCAACCCACGAGCACAGACACAGGACACGTGGACAGAGCAGAGAGCAAGACGATAAGATAGGAAAGCAAGGCAAATTAGAAAAAGAGCTTGAGAAAACGGGTGGAAAAGAAAGAAAAGCAAGAACAAGGGCAATTTTCTCCATTAATGTGTATAGTATAACATAAATACAAAAAATACAGTATAATTGGTGAATGCCAAACGAGTGGAAAGTAATTCATTAAAGTATAGATGCAGACAAAGTCCAGTATAATATTTTTACCTTTCGGCTGCTCCCATATTTAAGGTTCACCACAGTGGATCGTTCTGGTTGGCATAACAGAACTGGCCTTTCTGACATAATCCACCTTATTTTTATCCAGGCTGGGAACCGGCCCTGAGTGCACACTAACAAATGCACCTCCTAATGGCTAGATTTTACAGAAGGCCAATCACGTCTGTGTAGACACCCGACCGGCTGATAGAACCGCATGGATTCAAACCCTGGATTTGAATCAGGCTGATGGTAGTTATTCGTGGTTCACATGTTGACGATCCACTTTACTATGTACAGAAGTTGAAGGACCTGCTGGAAATGTTCTGGTACCAGGTACCACAGGACACAGAGTCCATGACAGCTTATTAGGTGAATGGTCCTAATATTTTGGCACTGACCAAAACCACACAAATACACACAATTGTGACAAGACCCATCAAACATCACTGAGAAGAGTCGAAGGGTGACAGGGTTTTAATTTACATTCAAAACATGGTATGTTTTTTAAATGTTTGTACCAGTAGTAGTCACACACACACACAGAAACACACACTTAGGGAAAGGAACTATTGATATAACCACAAACATACACACACACACACACACACACACACACACACACAGGTAGACAATTTACACACCTAGCTCAGTGTAAGAGGAAGGTAAAACTCTTATTCTTAAAGGGGCTATAGTTAGGAAAAGGCACAGCAAACCAGTAGGTTTAGTGCAAACTACAGCTAGGAAACATACCAGGACTGTCAGGACTCTCATCATCACCATCTGGACAGTAAAAATAATTCATCCAAAATGATAAACAAACAAACAAAAGAAAGGAAAAGATATCAACAACAGGCATTCGTCTCTTGTAGATGTAAATTTAGGCTCATTTAGATAAATGCGCCACCTCCAAGTCTAGTTAAGACGACTTTAAGTTTGGAAGGGGGTCACATGCAACATTTCTACCAACCTTGCTCTGCTTCTTCCTTCAAATCAAAATTAAAATATTCTTTTCAAGTCAAAGAGAAAAAAGAAAAAAAAAAAAAAAAAAAAAGCCCAGGTAACTAATGTGAAGCAAAATGGGCCGTCATTTTCAAAGGCTGCTTTCATGTGATAAGCGGTAATACTATTTTTAGGCTGGCTGTGCTATTGTTTCCTATAGAGTGAGGCAGATTTGCTGCTTGACTAGCAATTTTTACTGCTTGCCGCTGAACTTACGATTCAATCTGACTGACTTTGACCCGGTCTGCTGCCAGTAAAACCAATAGTATATGACATATAGACAAAACCACGAAGCACGAACAAAGAACAAACGTGGTCTCAACAGAGTCAAGTACCAGATCAGATACAAAGTGAGTCTTTATACTGTAGCTATTGATTTACTTCATACGTTAAAGTGTCTTCTATTATTGTTTGATATTAGCTCTTCAGTCTCGGACTACCCAAGTCCAGCTTTAAAACATCTTAGACAGAGACTTGAGACACAGATAGAACGGCAGTGCAGGACAGAATGAAAAGCAGTGTCAGATATGACAGGATACACAAGCAGCTACAATGCATGATTGAAACAGAGTATAAAAGATGAGTGATATCATACAATGAGCAAGTAGGAAACAGAAAAGCTACTATACCTTTAAGACTGGGAAAAGGTGTGTTCTTCTCTCGGGCTGCTTTGTTAGGCAGAGCCAGACTGGACAGACTGAAGCTGGTACCGTGGTTCTTATATAAGTTACCTGCGAATACAAAATGCATAAATGAACTCGGAAGTATTAGGAATTGTGCATGTAGTCATTGTAAATTAAACACAGACCTTCTGATGACCCTAGTGGTCTGGTGCCCTTAATATACTTCATTTAATATACTATGTACTTTATTAGGATGATCTGCATATGCATGCCGATGCCATGCTCCAATTAACCTCTTAAACGGTGGAAGCGTAGTGCAAAAAAAAACACATACACGGGGTCAAGGGCTTTAGTTAATGTTCACGCTGAGCACTGAAATAGGTAAAATGTGGTCCAAGGGAATGATGGTTGCTGGTGCCTGGCTGTTTAGGCTAGATTTAATAATTAGGTTAGATGATTAACTGTCCTTCTCTCCTCGTGTTGCCAACATGACAAGATTGTGCCAGTTCCATCAAGAAGATTCAACCACTTCTTTCTATGGAAGGCACTCAGATTCTCATCCAATCACTTATCAAAAGCTAGGCAGCTGTAGCCTAGTGGTTAAGGTACTGGTCTGGTAATCAGAAGGTTGCCGGTTCAAGCCCCACCACTGCCAGGTTGCCACTGTTGGGCCCTTGAGCCTTAACCCTCAATTGCTTAGATTGTATACTGTCACAGTACTGTAAGTCACTTTGGATAAAAGTGTCTGCTAAATGCTGAATATGAATATGTAAATAAAAGCATTAGATGAGCAAAACACTCACTGGCAAAAGACATGAGTCCTCCGAAGCCATCATTGCTGTTATTTGAGATGGTAGAGTTGGGTGAGCTGTTCTTAGAGTCTCCCTCACCGTCAGACTCACCAGGTAGCTTCAGGCTGCTGGGCCTTAATGGACGAGATGGCCTGCACATGTACAGATCAGACATTTATAATCAGAAATGATATAAAATGCTGTAGAAAGAATGTAAAAACATGCCATACTTGTTTCCATTGACGTTCTGATTGAAGCGTGGTGTGTAGCTCTCTTCTTGCTCCTCGCTGTCGGCCTCCTCTTCAGCAGGGAACCCGTACTGGGGTTCGAAATATGGGTTATCGTACTCTCGTTTCTTATTCACCGAGTCTGCAGGGGTGGGCTCTGGGGCCGATTTAGCGAATGCCCGGAGAGATATTCCAGGGACTTTGTTCTGTTGAGCCACGCTAACTGACGCCTCCATCTCAACAGGCTCCGTCTGTTCCTATTTAGAAAAATAAACTGTAAGCGACTAATGACACACCCACGCCCACACGGACAGGTGGTTTGCAGCCCCATACGCAGCAAGCTGTGATGTACTGTGTGTTCTGACGCCTCTCTATCATAGCCAGCATAAACTGGCTCGGTTTTTTTGGAGACACTCCGACCCAGTCATGAAGGATTACGATTTGGCCAGTCCCACTAGAAAGACATCAACTTCAGGAACAGACTGTTCACTCGGTGCCTGAAATATCCCTCCTTCCCTCTTGATAGGTTCCAATGCAACAAGATAATCATTTTAATCATGTTCTTCACTTCACCTGTTTAGAAGAACCTTTACATCTGAAGAGAATGGTGGTGGATTGCACCTATTAGCTATTACAGAAATTATCCTATTAAAATATCTATGGGTATGAAACACAAAGCAGGTATTAACCAAATAGAGGTAATAAAACTATGTAAGATATCATTACTGACATGATTTGCTCCCTGGATGACCGTGCTGGGGCTGGAGCTGGCTGTGGTGCTGGAGCTGGAGCGAAGTGGTTGATTGTCTGTGTTCTCAGTAGGAGGCTCTGCTTCAGGCCCATGCTCCACCCCCTCACCCTTGTACTCTTGGAATTCATGAATCTCCACCTCATTAGCATCCTCCAATGCTGCATGAGTCAGGGGATCCACGTCTACAAGAGAACCAGAAATAGCATGAGCTTTTAGATCATTTAATCTTTTAAAGCATGTGTGAGAAGCAAAGGAAAGCCTGACTAACTTGGTGTGTCGCCTTGTATGTCCCCTTTGATCATCTCATTCACAAAATCACCCAGCGAGGAGTAGGAGGAGCTGGAGTCGTCGTACGCCTCGCTGTCACTGCCACTAAAAAAAAATCAGATTAGATATCAATGTCTTAAAAACATAGCTTTACACAAACATATACCTTAGACAACCCTGATATCCGGGGTTGAAATCCCTGCAGTAATATTGACCAGTTGGCCGCCTATACAGACATGATTGGCTGTGTCTGAGGGGGGGGAATGGCCGAACCTAGTAACTGGGAGGTGCACTTTTCAGTGAGCTCTCAGTACTGATCAGCGTCAATAAGAGCTTCCACTTGTAGCAACCCCTACATATGCCATTGTATGGCGCCCCTGGAGCCCAACAGTGCTCCACCCACTAGGCTACCACTGTCCCAAACTGCGTACCTGTCATCTGTGGGATCCGAATCATTCGCATTGTCCTCTGGCGGTCCGCTGATGGCCTCGGCGAGCTGCGAGTTCCCGTCATAGACGCGATAAAACACAGGCTGCAGCTGATGAGCGTACCATTTCGGCTTGTCGCCTATCAGAGACGGGTCGTACACATCTGCAACAGTTGAACATGACATTGTTACAGCATTAATACTGTGTGTTAATCAGAACCAGGTAGGTTTACACTAAGACTCTGTGCATTCTTACTGTTATGGATTCTCTGGAAGGCCAGGTTTGTAGGGTTGAGCGCCCATTCTCCGTAATACTCGACAGCCTGCGTGTGCGAAAGCTTTTCGGCGAAGCTGCTGCGGCGTGGCCGGGAAGCCAGAAAGGACGTGGCCTGGAAGGCGACGACGGGCCGCGGGAACAGCCGCAGAGTGCGCGTGTGCATCTGGAAACCGTGCAGTACGTTCGGAGAGTTGAAGAACCTCACCATGGCCACCCTACAAATGACAAAAACAACTGATAATGTCAAAAAACTCTTCTTGATAATTAAAATATACATCAATGGGTTATTTGGGCATATCATTGAGATCAGACCTTGTTGCCACATCCACAGAGTCTACGTCATTTCCGTAGATGAGAGGGTTAAACTCAGTGGAGGACGGGGACGACTTATCCCTGGCCGGCGGCAACAGAGGCAGATCCTGACCCTCCTGAAACTTTTCGAAGTTTAAAATGGGCTGAGTGTTCAGACTCATACTGGCCAGGGCCTATTGATAAGGAAAAAATAAGGGAAAGGAATGAAAGCCAGGAGTGAACACTTGACACATTCGAAAGTCGAAATTCATTAAGCTAGAAGGCAAAAGGACAAGGACAAGCAGTCTCACTTTAGGCAATAATGCTATAAATACATTAGGGACGGAAAGCAGGGGTGGACAAATGTTCTACTTGCATCTTTTTTCCTGTCATCTACTCATTTCCCTATTCTTTATTTGATCCTGATCAAGGTATGCAGTGTTGGAGCCTACGCAGAAACACTGCACCTGTAAATACACCCTGGACACCAAGCAAATTATAGTCACCAATCCACCTGTTGTGTTTTGGCAGGTAATATGAAACCTAAGTATGAAAAAACCCACACGGACAAAGGACGACCGGTCATTTGTGAATCTCCTCGTAGTGTGGGGGTGCTGAATATCCCTAGGAGGACGGTAGAGGCACAACCTTTTACAGTGCAGATTTGCATACACATTATCCTATATAGTGCTGGATAACATCACTTCAATGTTCCTTTGAATTAGCAAACTGATGCATGATTTGTCCATCACTGCTTAGAAAGTCAGAAAGTTTGTGATCTGTGAAGTGTGACCAAATCTGTTTAATCCCCTTGATAATAAAGACCAATGAATATTAATCTAATTATGATGTCGTAAAAATATTTGCACATATACTGCATGCAAACAAATGATAGTGAATTGCCTGAAATGAGCTGCTGAATTAGTCTGCTAAAAGGTTTCTGTGTTAAAGGGAGTGGGTCCATCACACTTAGCCATTTACAAAGCACTCAGGGTATACTGCTATCGACTGCTGAACGTCTTACCAACACGGCTGGCATTCCAGCTACCCTACGCACCATTAAATGAAGCTGGCCACAGCGTCAAGTCAAAACATACAATCCTCAAGATTCAGACTGCAAACCAAATGGATTTTAACTGTAACTAAAACATGAGTGCAGGGAGATCTGGGCATGCTCAAGCCAAACTGGGAATAGCAAATTGCAAAGCACATCTGCGCTGAATTGTGCATGACGGAAGTATGTTTATCGACAGGGCAGCGTGTAGGATTGTCTACGCAACATGAAATGGGGATTCCGTGCAGGTAGGAAGCATGGCACATTCCACAAGCAGCGATGTAGCAACCTTTGAGTCTGGGGCGAAGATCTGCTTTTGGGTGATCACAGTCAACCTAACCAGACACTGTGGAACACAAGACCAAACAGCATCACATGACTACCCACCCCCCCCCCGACCGCTCAGGGGTTGGGATGGGCAGGCCATGTGACCAGAACGGAGAATAAAATGGTGAGGGGAGAGAACGAAGGAGGAAAGTAAAGACTGAGACAGCGACAGATGAGAGCAAGAAAAAGAAAAATACTACAAGATAGTGAGACACAAGGGCACCACACGAACAGTATGAATCACATGGGGTAAGCCTAGTATCACCAAAAGACAAAATAACCAAATAATAGGATTGTCTGGTTATCAGCATGATAACTTTGGTAAAGGTGACAAATGGGTAGAGATAAAAGGAAACGGATCAAACCATTATTGGTGCAACTATGGTCAGAAATGTCAAAGTAGTGAAATAACTATTGACCCTATCCTAAAAAAGTGGCTCACAAATTAAGTGTCTAAAAGCATAACTGGCCACACAGATACATCATAGGGTTAAAAACAGTATGAAAAAAGCTAATAGTTGGCAAATATAATTGGGGGAATCTTTTAGAGTAGGAAAATGAACCAAGGAAAAAGGAATTGGTGTAATAAGAGGTGCATAGTGTGAATTTTGTGACTGTATCAAATGAAAAGACTTTCCTGTAATAAACAGTACAGTTGGGTTCTAACTAAGTGCAGGGTTTGATTACATATACAACTTGGATTAATTGAGGGTTAATAAAGGGTTCTACAGTAAGTAGTTTAAGTCTACTACTTAAACACTCAGACTATCACTAAGTACAGTAGGTAACCCCAAAATTTGTATTACCTCCAAAAGCTAGAACAAAACAGAAAGGAAAAAAAGGAGGCATTTATTGTACAGAACAACACAATTTTATGATTGATTACTAAGCATGTAACATAGACTCGATGGCCAAAAGTATGTGAACATCCCTCTCACACATTGAATAACAGTTGGGGAAAGAATCATTCCTGTTTCTATGCATAAAGCACAGTCTATAGAGACAGACGTACAGAATTCCAGACCTCCACCACAACACTACTAAATACCTTGGGCATGAATTGAAATATTGATTGCAAATAGTGCATTAGCGTCCGACCTCATGAATGCTCTTTTAACAAAATGGGCTCACATTGCTTCAGAATAGGATGTTCAACCAGGGGTGCACATACTTTAAGCCATGTAGGATATGAATGGGCTAAAAGGTTTTGCTTAATCTAAAGAAAAAAAACTCCAGTCCAGCAAAATTTATTTCACCATCATTGTACAGGACATTTCATAATAAAAATTCTAGATTCATGATTTGCACTGTAGAATTGTACACAATTACACTAATTTATTTGTGCACTAGGTCAAAAGAGCATTTTAGTATCCTAGCTTCCTAGTATCCTAGTCCCAGAGTTTACTAGACTGAATTTGAAACAGTAATACACATTTATATGCTGAGCAATTAATATTATTATTTGTTTACGTATGCTTAAAACATCTATTGACATTTATGGCTTTAAATGGTCAATAAAATGTAATTTATGTGGCTAATCTTATCCAAGGTAAGGCTTTCTAACAAGTCTAAATGTCTTGTTTTGTTCATTTTCAGTGTGTGATTTAAATATGGTGATGAATAGATTGACCTAACTAATGCAATACTACTGTATTACAATGATTTCCCTTTTCCCCCTCATATCTAACTAATACATATTATGCTTGTTTTACCTGCTTCAGATGTTTCTTAAGCTCCACGGCTTCTGGTTCCGGTAGAGGTGGCAATGTTTCTGCATTGTTAGGAGCGACGACCTGTGAAGGAACATCACTTACTGATGAGAATAATTTAGGGCGATAAACCGTTAGACCAGAACGCCATTTGGCCAGAGCGAATGACTGATGGCATACAGATTACTGACCTTGCTGCAGTCTAAATCCACCAGCCAAACATCATCAGGCATCTTAAAGTCTGACTTATATAGAAAGAAGCTGGCGGGTACGCCAATGATGTATGGAGTGGGAGCTAGCAGGAGCTAGTTGGCAGGGGAAACGAGAAGAGAGATTTCATTCAGAGAGTGTATATGTATGGTTATATTACTATTATTATTGTGGTATGTGTTACCTGTTCGGCTGAAGCCATACACGTGGGCAGCAGAGGGATGACAGGGAACATGTATTCCAGGGGGTAAATCATGGCTACAAATGCCATCACACTCATAGAGAGGGCGTTGTAATCTCGTGACTGCAGAACCACCTACGTACAGCATAGAGGATGAGAAGCTGGTAGTCTAACAACACATTACACATAATAAAAGTATAAACAAATATTTTTTTAATATGTTTGAATGTAGTGGCAGAATAAACCAATTTCAGAGAATTTAGAGAACGTGAACCAATATACCAATCTCAGTTTCATACCTTGTGTTCGAGCAGGATACAGCTGAGAACCTGTAAGCAGGCGTCCACCCCCAGCAGCTCCAGAGGCAGATGCAACGGAAAGTCCACCAGGCAAAAGCGGGACGAGTCAGGCAGGGCGAACGTAAGAGCCGGTTGCAGCTCCGGCGGCAGCACCTCCACGTCCACGCGCCGTGTACCTGCTACGGGCATGGGTGACCGCAGGAGCCTATACACCCAGGACTCAATTTCTCTGAGGTCATGGAGCAGTTGAGAGCCCTTTTCCTCCACCGAGAGAGCACCAGCCAGCACACGCCACATGGTGTCACTGGGAAATAAAAAATACGAAGACACGTTCACATATGTGTATATTTGTAAATCTTAAAGGTCAATCTCAGTAGTATTTAAAATACTCCCCCTTAGACTCATCCAATCATGTCTATGTAAACGCCTGTCTGGGAAACAGCACGACTGAGTGGAACAGACCGCTGCACCACCTGAGCAGCATAACCAATATACAGTAATATTGTAATCAATTGACCACTCTCCAGTTATTGGAAATGTTTGGTTCCATTTGTCATTAAATTTAGGAGGTATTTATATTTACCATTTGGTGATAGTGTTAGAGAAGCTTTTTCCTTCAATAAATGTCATAAGAACTTAAAACCTGGGGAGATTATTATATTAAAACCATTTAATGTAAGTCTCTGAAGCTAAATCTCTGAGGCTGAAGTCTTTATAACACACAGCACCATATAATTATCAGGCTGAGACAGACATTCTGGAAAGAACCGGCTAGGCTATTTATATCCCACTGCTCTTACTGCCGTTTTTTCACCTATAGAATTTGTCATTGCACCATTTCATGGATCTTAAAGAAATACACAACCCTGTGCTTATTATGGATGGAAGACATGGGGACAGGATGCTCACACAAGTAATTATCAAGTGTAATGATGATTCAATTCAATACTGATACATCATTCAATAATGATTCATTATTGTTATAATTGTATGAACATAGATGTGCAGAATGTGCAGGGTTTAAGCAGTACAAGGATGTAAGCAGTCCAGGCTATACAAATTTCACACCCTTAAAAGAAGTCTTATTTTTACTAAATCACAAAGGTGCACAGGCCACCCAGATCATTTCTTAATGGGTTTCCCCCTCTTTTTTACCCAATCCAGCCATGGCCAGTTGAAGCACTGCTGGTTTGTGTAGATTGTGATCGCCCGTGTTCAGACAATGCAATTCCATTAGTGGACGTTAAGACTAATCCAGCTGTACATTGTATATCTCGATCTCGACGAAGCAGGTTCAAAGTGATGCCTTGTCACTTTGCCACTAGCCATATTTCACCAGTGTTGACACCAGAAAAGCAAGCTGTACCCTGGAGGTGATGACATTGCAGTACGCAGGATCCAAGAATACGGTCATTAGTCACACTGACTGAACGAACCACTGCACACATTTTCAACCACCGAATACCAAATCAATCATTTCACAGAACAGACAGTGCAGCTTGGTCAGTGACTGTTCCGAAAAAAAAAAAGTAAATAAGGATTAATATGAGAATACTGTAAGACCTTTGTTTACCATGAAGAAATGCAAAAATTGGCATTTGTGCTTCATCACAAGGTCCTTTAATCCTGAAATAGCACAAACACCGGCGGCATCTGGCAGCTCAATGGGGATTATACCACTAAGCAGTTTAAAACAAAGTAGGTAAAACACTGAAGCAACAATCCGCAGAGAGCCACAAGGCTCATTTCTGCAATATTTTAAGCTAAATCACTATAGCTCCTCAATAAAGAACAACCTGCCCTGAGAGAAATCCAATGTAAACATGTACGGCTATTTATTTAATAAGGTCATCAAACGGTTGGCTTGACCTGTCAGGGCTTTTACAGGAATACCATACACTGTTACTATACAAAGCCAAACACTCGGTCTACTGAAGCATCAAGTGTACCAGCATCCGTTGCAGTAAGCTTAGCATGAAAGAAACAAAACAAATGAAATGTTGGGTTGTGTGGGTTGTAATGTGGGTTGTATTGGGGTTTGTGAGAGAAAAAGACAAGGCCATAATTTGCCTGTGTGAAAGCTCCCACCTCCTGCAGCCGGTCCCCAGTGAGCATCAGCAAGCTCAATCTGTTAAAAAGTCTGTTTAAGCTGTGAATCATACAGAAACAACTATCATTTTCTCTCACTAAATAGTTCTGACTGTTCCAACTGGGACGTGAATGATTAATCAAATAACCATTTACGGACCAATCAATCACTGGTTGGTTAGAGCTGTCAGTTAGAAAGGTCATTAAAATTCATTTGACGGCTTATTTTGAATCGAGCCTGGAGCTGCAGATCTCTCAGTGGTACGGAATAAAGGAGCAGTGCTTAAGGAAGACTCAGCCTAATCCACCTTAAAGCGAACGCGCCAGATCTGTTTACAGAGAGTGCTGCATTTATATTATTTAAATAATGGACTGCTTAACTAGTACATATTAACATTTCAAACAGTGAAGCCTCCTGGTTTTAGTATGGAATCTGGGTGCATGTTAAACACATATGTGTGGCTTAGTGGGTAGCACTGTCGCCTCACAGCAGGAAGGTCCTGGGTTCGAACCCCAGGTGGGGCGGTCCGGGTCCTTTCTGTGTGGAGTTTGCATGTTCTCCTCGTGTCTGCGTGGGTTTACTCCGGGTGCTCCGGTTTCCTCCCACAGTCCAAAGACATGCAAGTGAGATGAATTGAAGATACTAAATTGTCCAAGACTGTGTTTGATATAAACTTGTGAACTGATGAACCTTGTGTAATGAATAACTACCGTTCCTGTCATGAATGTAACCAAAGTGTAAAAACATGACGTTAAAATCCTAATTAACAAACAAACAAACACATATGTGGGCACCAGTGTATTTTTAATAATCGTTTTCTGATTAAATGTGGTTAGGAAAAGCTTTAAGATGCCTGTTTTGTACTGGTCTATTGGGCGGTGGTAGCTCAGCAGTTAAGGTAGTGGGCTAGTACTCGAAAAGTTGCTGGTTTATTTTATTTACTTATTTATTTATTTAAGTTTTAATGCCATGTTTAACACATTGGTGTCATTTAATGGCAGTAATAGGTATTATGTATGTGTCTTCATATTTTGGTCCATATTATATGTTCATTTTTATTTTTATGGTTGCAAGGTAGGTTAAAAGTCTTCTTGTGTTGTCCTGTGTGAGAGTCTCTTTGATAGTTTCTGGCATGTGTGCTTGTTCTCTTTCTTTAGTGTATTTTGGGCATTCTATCAAGATGTGTTTTATTTATATAGGTGTTTGGCAGGTTTCACAAGTTGGGGTTTTTTCTCCTTTTAGGTTGCTGGTTCAAGCTCCACCACTGCCAATATACCACTGTTGGACCCTTGAGCAAGGCCTTTAACCCTTATGGTCACAAATGTTATCCACTTAATGTTGTTAATGCTCTCTATCACGCCATCTGTATTTGTTCTCTGTAGTATCTGCATTTACTACGTCTCTTTTCCCAGTTGCTCGGGTGGCACAGTGGTAAACTATGCTAGCACACTACCGCTATATGTGTGCAGAGGAAGGGCGTAATGGGCGTAATGCGTTAACGCATTACGCCCAGTGCTTGCGGGAAACTGGACTTGTGGCGAACCTGACCAGGATTAAGTGGAGGTGCAACATGACACTGACAACAGTATTTCCCCTTTTTTAAGTCTACCCACCAGCTGCTATTCATGTTACGATCTAGTCTTCTAATTAGCACTTGTGCTAAATACAATGAATATATCCAAACCAAATCTATTCAAATGAACAGCAACCTAATGCCTGACTATTAAACCTAAAGTTACTACTTCAGTAAGCTTCATGAATATTAGGACGGCAGGTTTTTTTGATAAGAGGTGTACACTAACTATTAAGAACAACGACTTTATCATTTTAAACAGCCATGGACACCCACTGACAGCGCAAAAAATGGGTATAGGTGTGCGTATGAGTTCAAGTCCTCTGTCTGGACTGATTGTTTGCCTGGGTGCAGATGCACTGAGAGAGCTCGAGTCAGAATTATGATTTGAACAGGGAGTCATTACACAATCTGCAAACGACCAAACGTCTGCCAAGCTCCTGGCAGACGAACAGAAACATGTCATGGCGAACATACACAGAAAAAACCCCAGAAGATAACTCTAAAGTAACATGTTAGGTGGTAATTACATGTCTAATAAAGTAGCCAGGGCTGATACATTTCCTTAAATCTTGCTGGTCCCAAGCCTGGATCAAATAAGGAGGGTAGATGTAAAAACTGTGCCAAGTCTGGTATGCAAACCAGATGTGCAGTGGTGACCCCTCAATAGAAGAGCATCTCAAAGACAAAAAAAAGGGTGCTAAAAAAATTTATTCCTTTATAACATAACAGCAAAATAAGTGTGGAGCTGCAGGTGTTGGGATCCAGGGTCAATTTTTTACAAATTAAAAATTCAGCTCCACTCTCAGGTTGGCTTACTGCTCGCATTTATTCCAAATATTTTCGAGCAAATGTAAAAAAGCTTGGCACAGCACGCCAACAGCAAACAAAATAGCGGGCTGAAAACTCAGCACCGACTTGTCATGGACGTGGTTGCTAGGCTACAACAGAAAAGGCTGTGTGAGGAAAATGGAGTGGGAGAGCGCCATCGCTCACAATGCTTATTGATCTGAATCGAATCTGAGACACTTGTGAAGATTGTTTCATGACAGACACTTGACGGGTGAGCCGCTACTACAGGCTGCCAGCGTTCGGAAACGCCGACCTATTGTCCTCCGCAAAAGAAACCACACCAAATGACTAACCAAACCCAACCAGGGGCAAGAATGAGATAATAGTCACCTTCATCTTTGTCATTGCCACTTGCCTCCCCCTCACTCTCACCCTTTCGCTCTGAAACTCGCACGCTCACTCAGTCAGACACTTATCTCTTCCAGACCACCTGGCCATGCTGTCGCTACATTATGAAGATAGTCAGTGCTTCCGTCTGTTACACATTACTCATTTTTAATAAACTCTATTGTTTTACTTATCTTTTCTTTCAGACACAATTAAAGAGCTCAATAAAGCCACCACATGGCAAACCATTAATGTCTGTATATTATTAATACTACATACACAAAAATAGAAAAACGTAATAATTGAATATGAATTAATCTAATTAAATATAAATGAATACCTATTATAAATAATCTTACCCAAAAAAATCAATTATGAAACAGGAAATTAAGAAACTGGGTGTCTAGGGTTCAAAATATAACATTGCACCCACTAAGACTGTGCTTTAGACTGTGCTGACCACACAAAATTATCTTACTGTTCTAATGAGGAATCTCTACACTATTTAACAAGCCACAGTCATTAAAAAAATGGACACACAGACTGATTTCACTATGGCGAAAGAGTAAGACAAGCCTGCATCGTCATCATTCCTGTTCAGCCTGTACGCTGGGCATAGAATGCTAAGAGAAGCAAAGCTGGAGGATGATGATCAAGGATTCAAGGCTGGTGACAGACACATCAATAACCTTTGATATGCGGATGACACAGCACTCATAGCAGAAAAATCTGGAAGACCTCAAGGCCTTTATAGAAAGAGTTAAAGAACTGAGTGGAAAGATGGACCACTGATGCGGTGGACAGCTTTTGCCTACTTGGATCACAGCAAAGGATCCGGTCAGATCATACAGTGCAGATTGAGTTAGTTAGTTAGTTAGTGTTTAGTTTTTAACGCCATGTCTGCCCTTTGGGCCATGTTCATGGCAGGAAAGGTTGTGATCTGTCTTATTTACGTATTTCATTTGACTTAGAGGAGTTATGTCTGTTGTCTATGTATGTGCATTTATATGTGTTGCTTCAGTTTTGTTAATGACAGGAATTTTAGAAGTGTTGTTGCTTTTGTCTTGGTAAAGAGTTCCTTTATGGTTTTTCAGTGCAGATTGACACTTGGCAGAACAAGAATGAAAGAACTGGTAAGATCTGTATCTCCAAACATAGATCTGAAGTGTCCAGACATATAAATGAATCCTTGACCACATCAGACCTAATCTTTCACTGGAAGCGCTCTTATTTCAGACACATTATGAGAAGAAAAGACATTTATGCTTGGAACTGTGTCGGAAAGAGAATGGCAAGAGGAGCCAGCAAGAAGATGGACGGCTACAATTAAAGGAACAATGAACGAGCCATTAAGACACAAACAGTAAACAGGATATTCTGGAGAAACTCTATCCATAAGGTCACCAGGGGTCGAAATCGACTTGACGGCACTTGATAATAATGCTAATTGTGATGCTACGGAAATGTTAATGGCGAAAGATAAACTTTCTGAATAGCTGGCTGCATAGCATACTGTGTACTGCAATACAAATCAGTATATGTACAGTATAGCATCAGTAATATCACTGTTTTTTTTTTTATTATAAACCATCAATATGTACAATCCAATATTGCTCAGTTCATAGAGTGTTAATCTTAACATAGTAGCAAGGCAACACCCAGCCCCACGCTCCACCACTCACCTAAATCTGGGTCAGTAGTAGTCCTATGCCATTAACGGATAGAATAAGGTGTGGTTGACAAATCTACAGTCAGGACAATCCATGATCTGAGTAAGCACTTACCGCTGAACGCCCTTGGTGATGCCCATTCTCTGGTTAAGTCGCTGGCTGCAGCAGTCCACCATGCGTTTAAGTATGTACAGACACTCTCTGAAGGTGGAGAAGAACGGGTAGTGGCTCAGCACGCACAACGACGTGAGCATACTGTTGCGATTTCGCGTCGAGGCCCTGCTGGTGCGTTTGGGACGCGGCGACTTTCCTTCGCCTGGCTCGCACGGCACTGGCACACCATCGCCAGTCGGCTGGGCTGCGTGGTCGCCCGAGAAAGACAAGGTGGAGGGATCGCACTTCTCGGTGGCCTCAACTGCTGGGTCTGTGTGTGGAGGCTTTTCTGGATGAATGGAATATAGAAAGAAAAAAGCTTAGAAACCCTTGAACTTAGTAGTCAATAGAGGGGTCCACATACACGTATGTTTGCTAATATATTGCATTTTAAGCCATGTAGTTCTTAGCTTTCTAACTAATAAATATTAGGTAAAACCAGAATGTTTATACAGCTGGGGAACAAAGTGTCAAACTGTGCATCATGCTGTACAAACATTCAACTTCATACCTCACTTCATTTAGCTGTAAACAACTAAACCGGGTGCGAAAACAGCCGACGCTTTTCAACTGTCCCTTACCTTTACTTTCTGGGCGTGGACGATGGTGACCTCGCTGAAAGGAGCGGTAGAAGTTGAGGCAGATGCCGTAGCGCGTTACGCCAGAGTCCTTATCAGTCAGTGTGAAGACGAAGGAGGAGTCGTCGCGCAGGCTGACCCGGTGCTGCCGGACGCTCAGACAGCCCTCCGGCTGGCAGAAAAACACGACGTCTGGCGGGAGGAGGAAGTCAGAATGGTCCTCCAGTGGATAGCGTCTCAGAAGCTGTGGCGTCTGAGCCACACTGTCACTACATGGCTGCCTGAAGGGGCCACAGAAAAACAAACAGCTTTGTACGAGACTGGTATTAAAAATCTACAGGCTAGTATCTTGACAGGATATTAATCGTAAAGGTCACATAAAGGTTTAGTCGAAGTTTGTACAATTCACACACTCTTACCTGGCTCCAACTACCACCAGGTAGTCCAGCAAGCGGGGACACATTTTCTTTTTCTCCATCTTTGACTGAGCGGTATTTCTAAGTCATGGCACCTATGGCGATGGGAGGCTCGCTTCACAGAAGCTGTTCAATCAGAATGCAGCGGAGCTAGGAGCAGGTGGGGTTAATTAGGCATTGACCAACCATTGTGTTCAGAAGCGTGCAGGAACTGGGTCCTCCTGGAAGCAGAGAAAAGAAAGAGTAAACAATATAGCAGTGATCAATCATAACCTGATTAGTGTGGCAGCTTATTCTACCGAGCTACGCCCGAGACTGGAACTAAGAATGAAATAGCTGATAGCTAAAACAGATGTTGATTATTCTATCATGAAGGGTTTCCTGTGATTTCCTATAGATTACATTTGCTGAGGCGACCCCTAAAATATACAAGCATAGTCAAAATACTGCGGATCATTCTCAGCACTGCAGTGACACTGACATGGTGGTGGTGTTAGTGTGTGTTGTGCTGGTATGAGTGGATCAGACACAGCAGCGCTGATGGAGTTTTTAAACACCTCACTGTCACTGCTGGACTGAGAATACTCCACCAACCAAAAATATCCAGCCGACAGCGCCCCGTGGGCAGCGTCCTATAACCACCGATGAAGGTCTAGCAGATGACCGACTCAAACAGCAGCAATAGATGAGCGATCATCTCTGTCTAACAGAGTGGACACGGTATATAAAAACTCCAGCAGCGCTGCTGTGTCTGATCCACTCATACCAGCGCAACACACACTAACACACCACCACCATGTCAGTGTCACTGCAGTGCTGAGAATGATCCACCACCCAAATAATACCTGCTCTGTGGTGGTCCTGTGGGGGTCCTGACCACTGAAGAACAGGGTGAAAGCAGGCTAAAAAGGTATGTAGAGAAATAGATGGACTACAGTCAGTAATTGTAGAACTAAAAGTGCTTCTATATGGTAAGTGGAGCTGATAAAATGGACATGCTGTCGTGTCCTTAAAATGTTGATAATAATAATACCACAAATTTAAATAAATAATATTTCCAACCCAAATGTTAGATGAGTGCAATCCTTATCAATGTAAACAGTACTCAAATCACTCAGGCATATAGTCCTTATAGATTCTGGGCAGCAGTCTGAGAATACAAGCACTAAGCAAATGCACGCATTAAAAGCAATTTCATTCATTATTCACGGCAGGTTTTTGTTGTGTGTTTAGGACCCATCAGCGTATGGCTGCATAAAAGCCAAATCGAATAAGCTCACACCGTCGAACAATACCTGCTTTTTATTGAGAACAAAAACGCAATCATCAGTTCATGTTCCAGTACAGACAGGGTTATTATTAGGTGCTTGTAATGTTTACTGTCTGGTTATACCATGCTTACAATCTTTTATCGGGCTCATAGGTAACAAAGGATGGCATGGGAGGATGAACACACTGAGCCTAATGCCACGCACATGCTGTCTACAGTTCAAGTCAACAACCACCAGCACATGGCACAAGGGTTGGCCAGCTTTTCCACTGAGATCTTGTATTATCGACCTGGCCAGGCATCTAAAAGGCACATTTAGCTTGAGGGGAGGTTGACAGGGTTTTTCCGTGCGTCTGAAAATGTGGTTTCTGCTGGATGGTCAAGGTGCCTGAACAAGTGGTGGATGATTCACAAAGAGCATAGTGTGGCTCTCCATACATGATACGACTCTCTGTAAGAATGCATTATGATCAGACCGAACGTAACTCACTGTGTACAATGTAAAATGTATCTGTATTCAAGTCACAACATCTTGGAATGTTTATTTTAGCACTCCATCATGGGTACGTGAACATGACATCCAGTTGTCACTAGGCTGCTCAGCACTGAGGCTAGCATTCAGGAGCAGTATCTGTAGGGAGTAGTTTATATAAGTTTATATAACTGAAATACCAACAGCATGGTTAAGACAGCTTTCACCACTTTAATGAGCTCTGTTTTTTTACGTATGGTAGCTTGTGGTGTGGATTAGTACGTTCAGTATGTCCACAAAAGCAGACTTGCAGTGTACAGCTGCAAATTAGCTTGGATACGCCTCTACAAGCTTTGCACACCTGGATTTGGGCGTCTTATTCCACTCTTCACGACATCCTCTCAAGTACCTTCAAACTAAACGGCGAGTATCTGTAAACTGCCACAAATGTTTGCTGGAGTTTCAGTCTGAGACTTGCCCTGGAGCCAATATGGTGTTGTTTTGGCTGTATGCTTTGGGTCATTGATGTTTCAAAAGTGTTAACTGTCGCTAAGTGTGAACTATCCAACAACAGTTTTCTAGCACGTCAGATATCTGATCTGAGATGCGCGACTGGGAATGAGTGACATGTCGAACAGCCAATGAGAACGCAGGATACGGTGTTAGGGGAAACGCAGGAGAGGAGTGTAAACAGGTGGGACAGGGGGATAATATAGTTTATATCAGAATACACCGCCACACTCACGTTTTCCAGTATTTCTGACCTGATCGTTCTCTACAAAACATAACAACCAACATTGCAAAAATATTTATTAACCTCCAACTCACTACAGAACAATCCATGCTGTTCGTGTTGCCAAATCCACTCAGATTCATTTATTTTTCCTCCTTGATTTCATCACGATAGCGCACAAACACTTTGATCGCTCGCTACTTGTTGACGTGCATTTTTGGACGTGGTATCATTAAACTTCTCGTCACTTCTCACGTGTGTTTTTGTTTTTAAAAAACGGTATTCTAAATAGGTATCGGTATCGGCAAGTACAAAAATACATGTACTTGTACTCGGTTGTGAAAAAATGGTATTGATGCATCCCTAGTAGGGATGGTATTAGTATTAGGGTATTAGGAATGGTATTATTTTGGTTGGCATCAGAACATGGAATCTTTTTCCTCATGTTGCCAGAGTTAACACAATCAACACAACAGCTTCTGGTACATTGGGATGAAAGTGGTATCAGTATTGGTTGATGCATAGGGATCAGGTGATGGTATTAATGGGATAAAAATGATATGCATCTATAGTTCTTACAAGACACAGTTTAACACAGTTTGTCACTTTTGACAAGCAAAACTTTTCCTTGATGATGTGATGTGGTGATTATTCATGTTGATGTTTAGACTATACCCATAATTTAAACTAAAAAGCTGATTGCAATCAGCAACGTTACCATATTCCACCACCTCATAATTAAACAAAAGTGCAGAAAGCATGTCGACAGTGGATTCCCGTAATGTCTTGCACCACTGTACAGACAAATATTAGCCAAAGACCCACTGTGGGTAAGGATCGTCACAGAGTGGAAACCATTCATAAAGATCATGGTAAATATTAGCCACCAGATAACATTAATGATGCTCTGTGCTACTGCTCGATACAAACACACTAATTAAAAAATAATAATAAAGGCGCAACTATGCAGTGTTTACAGTACAGACGCACCTTCTGTTTGACTCAACAGCTTGTTTAATTATAGACAGTGGAACATATCCAGGACCTCCAGAGGCCCTGCGCATGAGAAGTTGTGATGTCACGACACCATGATTGGATCCCATCATGGTTCATCATTGTGAGCCTAGGGCTGGGCGATTTTCACGATTCATTCGGTTAATTCGCATGAACGTTTTCACCCGATGTTAGAATGTGACAATCACGATTGTTTACATACTTTATATTTTCATTAAAATACCAACGTCACGAGGCAGAACCTGACCAGACGCTCGCGGAATATAAATCAGGGAAAGTTTAATATAAAAAGGGCAAAACAGAGTCCAAAACCAGAGGATAAACTAAACAGTAAACGGAAGACAACAAGGATTATACACGGTAACGGTTCGATTCAGAAATGAGGAGCGCAAACACGATCGGCAAAACGAGACACAAACAGAAGAGTTTAATTAAGATTCACTGAATCAAACACCGCCGAACTGAATCAAAACTCCGGAGCCGGTGAGCGCGATCAGGATTGGCTGACCGGGACATGTGACAGTCACGTGACAGTCCGTGAGAGCATGGGATTTGTAGTCCATATAGTTAGAAGCAGAACGTGCCCCCCCAGTGTAGATACTGATACAGACTCACTCAGTGGTGGAAACAGCACAGTACAGGCTCGTGTTCTTTTTAAGAAACCTGTAAAGAACTTTTTGTAGTTCTTTTTCTAATGTAAGGTGGTTCTGCTGCACAATATTTAAAATAAGAGTTGTTTGTGAGCTATTCTTATAAAGGATGTAGATAATTCAGATTTCTATTTTGTTTTAATTATTGTTAATTATTGTGATATTGTTATTGTTATAAAGTTTGAGTCCCTTGAAAGGATAATTATAGGTGGTGGTGTTACTATTTTCTTTAAAATTACAACACAAAAAAAAGAAATTTGAGTCTTATTTCAATTATCGAAATCGTAATCGACAATCGGTTATAATTTTAAAATAATCGAGATTTTTTTTGTGTGCAAAATCGCCCAGCCCTATGTGAGCCCAGATCTCACACTGCAATCAGTTTAAGTGGAATGACACCCCCCTTCCAGCACAGCAGTAACTGCTACTTTTCAAGCGACAGCACAGGGAGCTGATAGCTATGTTTAACTTCTGTCTGGGTAATCACAAGCTCGGACATGAATTATTTTTAGTCCTGTCTTAAAGACCGTAAAAAGCAAATCGAACCACTATTATAGTCACTGGACCATTGTGCCAGCTATTAATAAGGGAATTAATAAAGCAAACACTGAGCTCTAAAAGTAGAGAACTCAGAGACTTCTTGGTATTTTAGAACTGACATCCTTACAGTAACAACGGTGACTCTTGATCAATTTATTGAAGAAACCCATTAATTCCTCTTTGTATTACCTTTGTATAAGACTTAAGGTGAACTTTGCATGGTTAAACAATAAGACCATTCGCTTCTATTCAACAAAATACACAAAGTAAATAAAGCATACATCTGTGCCTCCACCCAGAAAGACAAACACCTTCTCTTCCTCACATGCTTAAACACACACCCACATACACGAGGGCAATTTGGTCTAGAGACCGAATGCTACAAACAAAGTTATTTTTTGGTCCCGATCCCGATTCCGATCATTAATTTTGATACCGAGTCTCAAACCGATACTTGTATTTCCTAGATATTGTCTAGATAAGAACTAGATAATACTGTTCACACAGTGCACACTTCAAGTACATTACAGTTATTCAAATTAATCCGATGTATATGTTTAACAACTGAATAGCTCTGTAGTGCTGTAGGAAAAAAATTGCCTGCATCCAAGCTATTGCTTAATGTTCTTTTATTTTTACAAAATAAAAGTAAACAAACTTAGTGCAGCATTGTAGTAGTAAAACTAGAACACTCAGAATGAAGTGAAGGTCCTTTTTGAGGAAAATCGGCATCTCTGCCGTGTTAGCGGACAGCCGGTTCCTCTTCTCATCACATAATAATAAACTCGCTGTATTCGGCTGAGTGTTTATTTTTTAGGTGCCGTATCAAATTGGTAGTAATTGTAAATCGTTTGGTTAAATTATATCTGGTTTGTTTCTTATGAGCCACCGTACTTGTATGCGTGTTGTAACTGTAACAAACTTTCCTGTGGTTGTATTGTGACAATGGTTTGATGGACGTTTCTACGCGAAGTGAATGTGTTTTGACCCATTGGGGCTTCCAAAGTGCATGGAATAGCGTGCTTGGCTAACGCGATGACTCTAGCTGTCCGCTATTCGGTACCGTAACAGAAGAAGTTAATAAAGTGTTAAATGCTCCCGACAATTTGTGAATATAGCGTGTTTTTATTTCTTTATTAAGCGAGTGCATCACTACGACGCTCGGTTACATAACTAAGCCAATCAGAGTGCTTGATACCGAGATGTCGTTCAGTCTTGTGACACGTAAACTCGTTACGATCCTGAAGTTTTCATACTCGGATTAAAAGTTATTGTTTTGTAAACCGGTGTGATCCTTGACTCACACCATATAAATAGTAAAATTCTACAGTAATGAACGAAGCTCTGCTCCTACCGCCTCGTGAAACGCTCGCATTGCAGACGTTACACCTCGCTGTTGGACTTCTTTCACTTTCCAATTTAAAGTATTTCCACACAGCGGACATGCTGACGTAAAACAAAGGATCGGGCTTTAGGATCGGCCTTAGTAAAGCCCATACCGATCAGTAAAAAAATGCCTTGATCTCAAAGATCGGGACATCCCTAGAATTAAACAGGATAAGTGACAAGAATGACCGAATGCAAAACGGATTAAGCAGCAGTCACACTTTTAATCCAACTGTATAACAATTGTATGCATTGTATTACCAATACAAAGCAGTGTAATTAAAACGTATGCAAGTCTAACACAACATTGTGTCCTGTTGCGTCTTTCATCGAGCACTATATAATCTGATTAGTGGGCAAAATCAAGCCGTCTTAACCAGATTTTCTGCAATCAGATAACAGATATGCTCCAATTATCAAAATATACACTGTACATTATACATGACAACCTGAATAATCAGATCACTACGGAAATCCTTTCATGATCAGATCATTAATGCACATGGAAATACACTCATTGCGGTCAATATTTGTATTTTTGAAGTTCAGCATTAGTTAATTACACGCTGATTTACGTTCAACTAGATGCCCATCTCTACACTCTACATAATTTAGCAGGAGATTTGCGACTTCTGAGATCTCTGCCAGATGGCATTAGGCTCCGGTGATTTGTCATCAAATGACCCTCTTGGGATTCGGAGCTCCGAAGCCGTTAAGACTACCGAGCTAGTCTCTTGAGTAAGCAACACCGGCAACATTTAGATGATTCAGAACCTCAAAAAACGAAACGAAAAGAGTGAACGCTTTCAGGGGGCTTTATGTACACGGCTGAACGACGGCTCTTCAGGCATCTGGGGTGTTGTGGAATTGGGAACCCTTGATTTGTCGTGCTTGAGGTGCTGGGCGGAAAGGTCAAGCTGGAGGGTTCCCGGCTTACTAGTGTGGAGTGAATATGATCCAAACAGCATGCGGGGAGCACCGGTGCTAGCCACTTGAAAAGAATTACGACATTGAGATATTTGGAGTGAGGCTGTGATTCTGAAAGCACGCGGCGATCCGGACCACCAAAAAAAGTCCAGATCGAAAGCATGTACGCGGCTTTCCAAATGGTTGAAGCCCTATGATTGATTGGCGTCCTGTTCGGGGTATTCCTGTCTTGCGCCCAGTGTGGAACTGAGCCCCTGGGACTGACCAGGATAAAGTGGGTCATGAAAATTGACATATTTGTATAAATTAATAATGAATTTAATCTTAGTGTACCTGCTACTAAGGGGCTAGCTGCAGCACCACTAAAAGTGTAGCTCAGTAGACTAATGTGTCTGGATATCAGATTGCGCTAGAACCTCCACCCTGGAGAATAAGGGCCTTGGAGTACAAGGGTAGTCATGGAGTTTGGCATTGATCTGGGATGCTGAGTTGTTTCTGTTGTCATGGCTCTTGCATACAATTATTCAGATTTGTTGATGTAAAAGGTGAACACTAATGATCCAGGAGATCTCATAATTGCAGTTCTTGTCTTTTCCTTTGCTTTTTTTTTTCTATTCTAGTCATGTCCAATTACCCTGAATGCGTCCTCTATACTGATTCGACCCTTTTGCCGCTGACTGAGGACGCCACTCAACTGACTTGCGCCCCCCTCCGGCACGCAGTCAGTACAGCCTGCATTTTTCACCTGCTCGAGCCGAGTTCATACACCGAGAGACACCGCGCACGGAGGGTCACTCAGCCCTGTGCAGGCGCCGTCAGTCAACCAGCAGGGGCCGCAGTCGCACCAGTTATGCTCCGACTCTACCCCTAACCCTGAACAACAGCCAAACGTTGTTCATACTGCCTCCCAACCCAGTCGGAAAGGTAGAGCTGAGTTTCGATACGATGCATCTAGATGCGACCCAACTCTGGCGCGTTAGCGTACTTTACCGCCGCGCCACCTGAGCGTTTTTTTCCTTTGCTTTTAACAGAAATGGACTCCCAGTGGACCACCACTAACCAGATGTTATTTTTGGGATGAACCAGTTTCAGCATTGCAATGACACTAACATGTTAGTGACATGATAGCATATGTTGTACTGGTATGAGTGTATTATACTAGCAGTCAATCACACATCAAGAAAGCAAATAATCTGTCCATTACATCATGGTTCTCAGCCACTAATAATAATAATAATGAACTATTTTGATCACAGTCACTGCAGCAATTCCTTTCTTACTTTTCGAGCAATTGGTTGGCCATTTACCCTACATTATTAATCCCAACTTATACAGCACAGATATAAAACACAGATCAGGTAATTTGGCATGCACAAAGGACACGGAATGGGTAATGACACATTGGAGGCAGATTGCATGATGACGCAGAGGATGCAGATCGTCCAATGACACAGGTGTCAAAGGGACAGCAAAGAGGGCTCTGGGTCAGGGCTAGCAACACAGTAATCAGGTCGCAGGTGATGAATGACGCAGCTCAGCTAATTGTGTGATTCTATGACACGCAGATGAAACAGAAGAGGATGGATGTAGGATGTCATACAAGATCTACACTGTGTGGTAGCAGGATGCAGATGGGGTGGTGACTCGGGACCGTTATTTATCCCTAATCAGTCGCAGGGATTACACAGTGGTTGCACCAGTTCTGAGATCAAGGCATTTGAGTTTGAACGATCAGATCAGAGCTGTGTTTTAATAATAAGACTAAGAAAGTGGGCATTTAACATCAGTACACCTGAATGAACACCCTCTTTGTGTGGCAGAGAAAAAAAGACCAAAGCCAGGATAACAGTGTAAGGTCGACCGTGACTAAGCCGACGGATAGTGAAAGAAACACAGGTCCGCTCAAATTTAATCATCTTCGCAGTCTACGCACTTGCTTTCATGACAGCCTTGCGCAAACGAGAAAGAGAAAAGCGTACGACGAGTACAATGTGGGAACGTTTGATACAGACAGACGCTGAGTCAGGGGCTGAAATAAATAATTAAATAAAGTCACGTCCATAGGACTGGTGCCCTATTAATATGTATTTCTAACAACTAATTAATAGCAAATGTAAGAGAAATGATTGATAGTGGTGCCTTTATGTAGGAATACTACAATTATATTGGTACCAGAATAAAATACGCTACAACAGTCATTCCAAAAGGCTCCAAAGGTCCTGTGCAAAGAAGAGAACCTGTTGGACAGACAACCATTTCTACAGAATACCATAATTTGAACCAGCTTGTATTGCAGAGTGGCAAGATAAAAGTCAATGTTCAGTAAATGGCTAAATAGATTGTAAAGGACCCTGGCAACATCAGGAACGAGATTTTCTGGTCTAATCATGGGGGTGCTTATCAGTAGTAGGACAGAAAGGCTGGTAAGAATTGAGGAATACAAACCCTTCTCCAGAGCACGTGAACTCTGGGAAGACACGACACGACAATAACCCAAAGCATACAGCCAAAACAATCCTGGAGTGGCTTCTGGGTAAATCTCTGCACCAAACATCTAAGGGAAGACCTAGGGTTTGCAGCTCACAAAAGCTCTTCATTCAATCTGACACAGCTTAAGAGGATTCGCCAGGAACGATGTGGATTGATGGGTAAAATGGCAAATATACCTAGTCTAAATCAAATCCAATGCAATGCAATGCAATAAAATGAGCAAATAGACAAAGGGTCTGAATACTTTCTGAAGGCATGTCAATATTAATCTAATGAATATGAATACTTTTATATAATTATAATCCAAAGCTATTAATGTTATGTAATTGCTCTACATTTATCTGTCACATGAGATAAAAGTTAACATCTAATTTAGGCCAACGTATCTACAGTGCTCTCTTTAAAACACTCCCCTCTTAAAGAAGAAAAAAGACAATGTATTAACCAGCCACCATCTCATGAATCGTTTAAAAGGTGGTAGGGTTTCAGATAGCTCAGATAACTTCAGATAACAGGTTACGAATGGTGTAAAGAATGAGTACAAGATACATGAGTACCCACATCCCTTACATGTATTCTTCTATTTAACGGTTTTAAGTGCGGCACCTATATAGAAAGCTGCACAAATAAATGTTACCTAATCTAATTTTAATTCTAATTTTATCCATTAATATCTGGCACCAGCGTAACACAATGAAAAAACCCTAGCGAGTGAAAGCTCTTTTATCTTCATCTAAAGCGAGTGATCCCATGCTGTGTATCAAATTGCCAAAATTACCACTTTTAAGACATCAAGCCTTCGTGTGTCAACCAGCCAAAAAGCCTTTCTGTAGAGAACTGAAGTAAAGATAGCACACAGAAGCACTTGCTCAGGCAATGACGTTTCAATTAGTATTACTAATTTGAAATCAGTTTTATTTATTTATTTATATCGTTTGTGCCTAAATGCATTAATTGTTTGTGATTTCTATTCGCACACCAGTCAAAAATTCTACCAATGACCATTATTAATTGCACATCCCCAATATCAGTTTCATTTTAAACATCTTGCATCATGCACTCAAGTTAAGGACTGGACCATGGTAACAATGATCACACCTGAACCTGGTAACAATGATTGTTCGCCCGAATAAACAACCCTCTGTTTACATTCATGCATTTGCAAATGGATTACAATTATGAAAGCACAATATTAAGTGTCCTAATTAAACAGCATGCATCACCCAGTGCTTTAAACCAGCATAATGTTAAAGGTATTGCATTGTTTTTTCCAGGGGTCACCACAGGGAATCATTCAGGTTTGCATACCTGATTTGCCACAGTTATACGCCGTATGCACCTGATGCAACCCTCCCTATCTTATCTGGGCCTGGGACCAGCACACCGACAAGTGCACCTCCTAAAGTCTAGTGGGTAGTAAGGCTAATGTATTTTACTACTTAGTCACCTAAACACCCAAACTATTTAAGTGTAATAATCTTAACAATTATATAATATTTATATCTTTTAGATATTACAATGTAGGTATGTTTTCCATAATCATGTAGTAATGTCATAACCAAGTAGTAGTGTGGGATATTGTGAAGGCACAGGTTAAAAGTGCCTGTAATGCTCTAACTAACAAAATGAATTTGCTTCTACAAATAGACTAATGGCACAAATAGACTTAGCACAATTAGATTAATGACATTTAGGCTATGAAATGTTATTAATTATAATAGGGTCATTCAATAAGAATATAGCCAGCTACATACTAGCACACTAAGTAGTACGCCCATTCATAGGTTGCGTACTTTTCTGGCGTACTATTTAGTACGTAGTATGCGACTCCAGCTGCCTAGCTATTTAGCCGAGATGCCAGCTAACGGCGATTTTGGTGTCTTTTTTAAATGTACTTACTACATTTAATTCATTTGTTTGGATTAAAATACGATTCTTAGTCTTATTCTTAGTGTATTCTCGTTTTACGTTCACCAACATTAGAACTCCAGCTGGAGGGATTAACAGTACGTTTATTGGCTAAGGCTGCGCCTCAAATCGCGTCCTGTCAAACTAAATAGTACACTTGCTTAGCACCTCTGTTCATCATTTATTTGGCACACTACATAGTGCGTAGTATGCGGATTGGACGCAGTATTAGCGTCTGTCAACATCCGTACTAGTCAAACGCAGATGTATTATCATTATATAAGATGTATGTATAGTTAGTTGTATGAGACAAAAATGCCATGTTTAATGTATAATTTGTCATGTCAGCATTATTATGTAAACAATTTATCTACATATGACTTTAAATGTAAAAATAAGCAAATATTAAAGACTGACCTCCAGTAGCTCGCGAGCTCCGTCTGCTAACGTCAAAGATGATGTTCGTCCTGCTCAGAAATAACCAGCCAACAAAATGTCTGTTTTTTTTTTAAACAAAACCTTTAAATAGACATGGTTTTATTAAGTATGAAACGCGTAAACATTTAAAAACGCCTTCTCTTTGCAGGGTGATGCAGCTCTGTAATGCCTCACAGTGTAAAACCTACGTGCTACTCATTTTCCTAAGATTTTCACTGTACTGAGGCGGTATTGCAAATTACCTCATAGTGTCGACAAAAGGGCACTTAGCACTACGGCGCGTACAAGCTATCTAGTGCACTTTTACACACACAATGTGCAGTTTGGAACACAGCCCTAATGACTAGTTCCGTCGACAATATGGACTGTACCAAATCTGACACAGGCGTAAAGCTGTAATGTGTTTAACACTTAACACCTACGATTATGACATTTTACTACGTTTTTAGGATTTATAATCTGGACCGACATACCATTTTTATACCAATGTAAAGTGAATAAGCAACGACGAGGCGCTATTTGCTATTATGTTGTATTTATACACCTGACAGCCTAGGAAACGCAGCCTTTAAACCTAAATGGGCAATAAAATATGTACACTTCTCATGACGTAGAACTTTCATTAATTAATTTTTTAATACCTTATTCATTATGGTGAAGGTCCGGATGGCAGCGTACGAGTCAAATTTACCATTTAATTTGACCCATAAAGCATTGAAAGAGCGTTTGTATAAAAACTACAAATCCCATGTGCAGATGATGTATGTGAGTGACGTTAAGCTCTACGATTGGCTAATTTTGGCCTGTTCCAAAACATGCCGTGGAGGGAAACGGGAAAAACGACAGATGCGCCTTTAACCGCACAAAAAAGATAATCAATACACACTTGGTGGTTATAATGTCACACACAGGTCAGATCAGGTGTGTAGGCACAATAATGAAAAAGTGAACGTAATGTTTATTTTATTATGTTGGTGCAAACTTAAATTCAACTAATCTACAAACGTTCCTGTTTCACCCCCTTTTTATTCACTTGTGTGTGTGTATATATATATATATATATATATATATATATATATATATATATATATATATATATATATATATATATTCATTTATTTGTATAGTATATTACCAGTGGGGTTCCATAGAGGCCAAATGACACCATGACCAAAAAATAAGAACAGATTTGACTTTTAATAACATAATTTACAAGATAAACATTCTATTCAAGACGGCAGAAGAATAAAAAAAAAAAAAACTACAATCAGATGTTTTAGTTCAATATATTTCAGTATCAAGAATAGTTGAGGTGCTTAGTCATCTACAGTTTAACAAATAAAGACATATATACTCACACACTGGCAGAACGATAGAATTTGTCAGATTTCAAATTAAAATAACATTTATACATATTAAGCAGTTAAGGCGTTAAACATAACTTTGCATTCCTATGCCACACATGAGGTCAGCCAAATCAAGAGGACAGAAATAAAAATAATAAACACAATCATGTCTAAATTAAATGAGCATCGAGGGTTATTAACACTTTGATGAGTACCAACAGTTATTAATGTAAATTGGATTAAAAGAACAATGCAAATTAAGGATGAACAACAAATGTGGGGCTAGAAAACCTAATGACAGATAACATAGATTTATAAAATCTATTTAGATTGGACACATTTATTTTAATTCAGTTCAAATTACAGGTAATAAATAAATAAATGCAAATGCTCATTCCAAATCCAACATTTCTCATGTAAGAGGAGGATATTATGAGCCACGTACAACCATTAAAGGTTATACTTGTATATAAATATAGCAATTAAAAAATTCAAAGCAATTATTATAGCATTTATGGGAAACGTATATATCAGGACCTGATCTATGATTTTTTTTAAAAAGAGGAACAGATCATATCTTAACCCTAGGTGTCATGGCGGCTGCAGGGTTTTATGATCTACATCTGACACCCATTGCTAAGTTAGTTGGTCTTCAAAAGAAAAGCTTGGTTGGTATTAGAACCTACAGCCATCTGAGCCTTTTGTGTACAAGAAGTAGGATCAAAACCCTCAAGGGATGTTGATTTTGTGTGCAGGCTACCAGTTTAAATGTGCACTTGCCCGGCGAACAAGTGGCTCATTCTGCTGACAGGATGATCAATGCTCTCACTGAATACTCAACAATATTCTCAACATTAGATTTTGTACTGGTCAGGGTCGTGTTCAGTTCTGCACCTGCCTAAAATAATGAACACAACACATGGACTTACAGCATACTGTATCTTAGAGCCGAGCCGAGCCACTTTCTGCATGGTTTAGATTATCAATCAGCTAAATAACGTATTAGCTCCTATCTGTTTGGTTGGTAACCTAGAGCTAGACCAGCCCTTTGTGACCAAGACTGAGCACCAGTGCTATACGGTATGGATCTTAAGCATACTCAAAAGGCAGAAACATTATCTGATCCTTGAGAGTAACTTGCAGATACACACACTGACTTTAAAGCCCAGTTTACTTCATATTACAAGCAATGATCGGGTATAGACATAACCATAATAAAATATTTGATATGTATATAATATAAAAAATATAGATTTTCTAAATTCAATGTCATTAATCAGGTTTATTTGTTCTCATGTCTTGTTAACGAAGCTACCCCCAATATTATTTCACGTTCAACAGAAAAGCAATGTGCATCACATCTGTTGTCAGATCTGCCATATTTTGACATTTTGCTACTTACTGTTTGGGTTCTAGGATAATTTTATCTATTTAGTAATCATGTCACCCTGATTAGGGTGGCTGTGAGTTCAGATCCCTCCTAAAAACCTGGACAGGGCATTTTCATTGCAGGTCATCACACTCCCACCTATCTAGGTCCACATAAGGGCTATGCAAAGCAGTAAATCTATTTCATTGTGTGTATTGCTTTGATGGACTGGCATACTTCTTAGATCAAGCAATTCTGGCCGGGATGAATTAAAAGAATGAATCACAATTAAACTGGTCAGTTAAAATGAGTTAAATTGTTAGACAAAACCATCCTGCAAAGTTTTAGATTGGTACAGCAGTGCTTAATACATAAAAGCATAAGGAATGAACACAGACACAAACACCAAAGCAAAAGATAAATCCCTTGTACGGAAGACCCGTTGCATTGTACTGTTCCGTCTTTCATGGACAGAAGTTTACACTATAAGAAAGCGTCGATATCAGTTAACAGACACAACAGTTGATGTAAAACCGAGGTATAAACCCACATTTAGATTCAGATTTTACACATAAAACTCAACTATACAGTAGTTTGATTAAATCGAGCAGCATACTGGTTAGCGTTGACAGGGTCAGTGATACCTGCCAGTCCCTGTAAGTAAGTGGATTTCTATATAAAGCAGAATCCTTTTTAATCTACTAGCAGAATGTATGTCTTCATTTAGCCAATCATAAAGCTTTCTGACATACCTCAACTGGTCAGCCAGCCCAGATTAGACTTTGCACCACATTAGACTTGAGCAAAAAAAAAAAAAAAAAAAAAAAAAAAAAAAAAAATATATATATAGAAGCAAAAAATCCCCTTTATAATGCCATTACATAAAATATTAACTGTATATTGTTGGAAAGATTTTACACTAGACATTTCTTTTTAATAATGCACTACTATGAAATTATATCCAATTGCTAATATTCCATTCCATAGTATTACTGTAATGTCCCTTAAAGAAATTGTGTGTAAGTTTCCACACAGAGAATTACATAAATATTTATCATCTTGGTCAGTAAGCCTAGCTGTTGGGCATTGCACTCGTCAGTGCACTCTCAATGCCAGTCCCAAGCCCAGACGTGTGACAAGTCTGTTTTGCGGATCAGATCTGCTGTGGTGAATCCTAATGTCTATACAGATACATTCAGGTGCAGTCAAAAGAGAAAAAAAAAAAAATCATCTGGGGTGCCTGCTTTAGTGCAAAATCAAAGATGCAAATGTTGGACAAGCTTATCATTTAATTCAGGGGGAAATGATTAGTTTGTTTCTCAAATTATTATTAATACACAATCAAGGATATATTATCAACAAAAATCTGTACAAAATATTCTAGCACATAAAAGACTTAACAGTCATTTTTAAAACAAAGCCTCGAAAGGTCAGATAGGAGCACTGCTCCCTGGCCCTAAAATGAAAGCTTTTTGGCCCCACAAGGTGCAGGGCCATTTAAGCCCATACAGTGTAGAGCCCAATTCCGGTTAGATTCAGCATAGACCATCACCTCATGGACCACAACCCTATTTGAGCTCCAAGGTTTGAGGGGAAATAGTGCTGTAAAAAAAAAAAAAAAAAAAAAAAAAAAAAAAAAAAAAAAAAAAAAAAAAAAAAAAAAAAAACACAAACCATTGCCAAGACCTGCTCAGAGCTCTTGGTACTCAAACCCTGAAAAAACCCAAAAATGATTTGTAGTCATTCATTTAGTTAGCAAGAATCTAGGTCCAAAACGACTACACTGCTGGAAAAAGCAGTGCTGCTAATGTTATTTACCCTGGCTCAGTCTTCAAGCCTCTACTGCTTATACAGTCTGTAGAGAAATCACTATAGTAAGCAGATTACTGCATCCTGCACAGAGTACAAACACAACTAAAGAGGAAGATGAAATCAGACTCCTCAGGCCCGGAAGGTCAGTAAGGCCTGAAAGACTTCACAATCCCCCACCCTTTGGCCATGACACTCTTTCTGTTTGACCGTTCGTAGTCGGGTTCACTCGTGAACATCCCAGATTTCAGAAAGCAGAGGAGGGAGTTTCTTGTCCTGCAGTCTTAGGGCGAAGACCTGCTCCGAGTGGACGCTACTGAGGGTGCGCAGACTCACCAGCTTCATCAGCATGCGCGGGAACATCAGGTGGTCCTGTGGGGAACATCGGACATGACGTACAAAAAAGGTAAGCGAAGTATGTGGTTGTTTTTAGTGAAGCAAAAGTACAAGGATACAAATCTGCTTAAACCCTGTTCGAAAATTAGGTGCGCAAATTAAAACGCAACGTTTCACATTGGTTGAAAAGGGCTATGTCCAATCCTAAGAAGAGAAGCAACAGAATGAACTGATTTTGTCTCATCATTGACTGGGAACACCTCTGCAACCCACACCTCTAATAATATAGAAGTACAATTACAGATGTGTTATTAATCTTCCCTTGCCTGGGTTATGTTATCCATACCAATCAGAAAATACCAGCTCATTACTTCTTTGACCTAAATAACATGTGGAAATTAATATAAAACATATTATGACGTACATTGGGCCTCTTTATCCTGATGTATGAATGCAGAGCATCCACATACGGCTGCTGAAGCTTCTCCACCAAATCATGATCCTGCACGTTGGGTCGGTCTAAATAAAACAAAACAAACACACATACACACAAGCAACAAGAGTAAAACACACTGACAGACACTAATGTACAGTATAATAAGTAAATATTCTGCCGTATGTTACTAGCTAGTCAAACCTCAAGTGAGTATTAAAAATAGCTTTGAATTACAGGAATCTATTTATCATCAGTAAAACAGAACTGTACTGGTTAGTGGACGTGAATGAATAAGTAATACATAACACAGTGCTGTTTATCACAGTGCAGCTGGGATCTTTAGCTTTAATTTAACGTTCATTTTCAGTCCCTGTGCGCTGTTAAAAATCATTTAGTTTAATGAGGTGTGATGGCAATGAAGAATATCTACACACACAAACTCGTGATTACACTGTACTGTTCTTTTTTCCACATTTGGTGTCCTAATCTGTCGAATAAATCCGAACAGTTGTCGGGCTGGATGAGCCGTGTGTGTGTGTGGACGTGCAGGAGGGAGACTGACCCGCTGAGAAGATGTTGATAGCAATAAGCAGAGCGTACTCGGCCTCGTCCAGATGTAGGTCATTCATGCCCTTAGAAAACTCAAAAATTGGGTTGATGAACTCGATCTGAAGGCCTGTAGAGAAGCCAGGTGGAAGAGAGGACGTTTGAGGACAAAATACAACTATAAATTTGAATTAAACTAAAACAGTTTGACAGAAGACAAACTATAGGACTATATCATATCAAATGTCACTTTAAAAGTAGGCTCAAGTCAGATCATGTGTTATTAATGCACAACCGAACCTGCTTTGGCAAAGTCCTCCTTGTTGTAGCTGAAATCCGGCGTGAGGAAAGTGATGCTCTCTATTGCTGGGTTGTAGCGCCGGGACGTCTCTAGTAGCATGATCTATAAAAACAAGACTTGTTGACTTAATTGCACTATGTATTAATATTATTCTGAAATACCAGTAGGGGGCACCAAAGGCCCACCTGTATGACCGTGTGATATTTACACAGGTCAGTTTTTAATCGAAACTGACCCATCGAAAGTACTTTAGTCCATCTGCATGTTTGCATGACACAAACTACGATTACAAAATCATGGCAATCCAAAGGCAGACTGACCTCGATGGTGGAGGTCTTGAGCAGGGCAATCTGGTCCTCTCGGGTGAGCTCAAGAAAGCCGGGTAGCTGTTTCGCGAAGTCCACTATCTCCTGCACTGACATGATGGCCAGCTCGGTGAAGTGAGCGAAGCGCTGCTGCCGCACCTCCCGGTTCATCGGGTCCTGACTCTGCGGCCACGGCTGAGAAAAGGAGATATGGATAACGTTCGGTATTTTTACACCTAGTATTGACAAGACCCAAATATGCAAAAATCCCTGTTTTTGTAAATTCAAGAGATGAAACAGAACCAAGAATATCTGTAGTGCAATGAATCAGTTTTGTTGCAATAACGGGAATTTCCAAATGATAAACAGAACTCACAGCTGCCGCTGACTTAGCTAATACAGAACATTAAACACCCCTTCTGTACTGAGACTGGGCTGGAGCCAGTGATCCTAAAAACAACAATCAAAAGCTGTACCTCTGGCTACGAGTTAAACCCAGCAGCCTATACAATCCATGGCCAAAGTATGTGGACACCTGACCTTGATACGGTTGGAAATCGCATTTCAAAACCATAAACAGTGATCTAACATTGCCCTCCTGTTCCCTGTCTGTCTTCCAGCTATATATAGGTAGTATGTGATCTGAGATGCAGCCAATAAACATGTGACTAGTATGGCTACCAAATTCTTCACAGTGAGCGACTTTCAAGGTAGCACGGTGTAAAGTCATCAGCTCTGCACTACGTAATAAAAAAGAAACAGTATTCGCTTACGGTGACTTTGCGTCTATCGATGAACGAGCGTTTGTTGCACTGTTTCTGCATGGCTACCAATTTCTCAATCATTTCCTGCTGTTCTGGAGCCAGAGGGGGAGCGTCGGCCGCTGGGCTGGGGGCCGCCATCGTCGAGCCACGAGCCACATCATCCTCGTGCTGCTTCTTCATCTTCTTCGACCGGATCTGCTCCTCCGAGAGCACACCTGGAGGAAAAACGATGAATGAAATGTATACACAGAAGCACAGACACTTAGCTCCAGATTCGAATCGGTTGTAAAGACTACTCACACTGCTCCAACATTCCGGCCTCTCTACACTTGCGCAGCCGGCATTGCTGGCACTTGCGACGCATGTACGTGTCCATCTCGCAGCGGCCCGAGTTCTTGCAGACGTACTGCGCTCCTTTGATTACGCTGCGCCTGAAGAAGCCCTTGCAGCCCTCGCAGCTTAAGACGTTGTAGTGGAAGCCAGATGCTTTGTCTCCACAAACGCTGCACACTTCATTCCCCATCATTTTAGGAGCAGGACCCTTTTTCCTCTTCAAAGGCTGCCGCCCTTTTGCATACACAAACATCAATGCAGACGTACAACTAAATAAGTATGTATGTTATTAAACACACCCACGGCTTTATCCATGGCTTTGCATACAGTACCAATACCAATAGTATTTTACAAAGGACAAATTATATTAAGTATCAGAACATCAGAAGGAAAAGGTTTAAGGTTTACATGGAAACATCAACTCCTAAAATATGCCCATATTTGCAACTTACATTATGGTAAACACCTTTCACATTTAATTTAGCCGTCCAGCTAAAACTCTTACTTCTAAGTAAGCACAGTACATTATCAGTGCAGGGCACAGGTAACCAATCAATACTTGACCGATCTCTATTGGCCATACACGCATGGCTTGGTTGCATGCTTTTATTTGGCCTGAACACTTCACAGCATTTACAGAATTTTTAATAGACACTATATCCAAAGCAAACACCTGAGACCTATGGGTCTTTTTTAGCAACCAAGCAATGGTAACTTGGCACTGGGGCCTGAACCAGAGTACATCTGATCAATAGTCCAGTACCTTACTCGCAGAGCCAGCACTGCCCTGTCACTGTAAGAACATTGAGCAAGGCTCCTAACCCCCTTGGCTTCAGGGATGAAGTACAATAGCTGACCATTTCATTGTACTGTACAGATGTATATATGACAAAAAATGTATTCCATATGCCTTATTATTATTATTATAATAATACAAAAAGCTCTTAATATGGAAAGCCGTTTGAACAACTGCAAATTCTACACTTTATTCCTAACAGAACATTTTAATAGACCCTGTGTTTAAATTTTGATGTAAACCTACAGTGAAACTGAAACACACACACACACACACACACACACACACACACACAACACAATACCTGGAGCGGGTGCGCCTGGTGAGAGATCCAGTTTAACGTCTCTGGGTTCCATGTTCGACGTGTTGCTCAGTTCTTCAGGAGAACCAGAGAATGAAACTGGTGGAGTAGGAGAAGCATGAAATTCATGTTTCACTTCTGCTCCTGAGGAGCACTTCTCAGTGACACTGCCCAGATTTACACCTTCAGGAAAAAAACAGAGCCATTAATGCAGTTACACAAGTACAGTGCAATGTATTAGGTACGCTTACATTGTGCCTACAATGACTGGAGACAAAACGTCTGTGGAACTAGTCTGATGGACATAGCGTTCCATCTAAGTAATGTGTGCTAAGAGAGGTCTTGTGTTTGTTCCTTCCAATCGATGTCTTCGAATCTTTAATGACACAACCACAAATGAGCGCACCTACCAAGACACAGTCTATCATGTCTGTGTAGATGCCTGACTGTGCAATAGCACCGCTGAGATTCGAACCCCGTATTTTACCACTGTGCCATCGAGCTTTTGTAAACCCATAAAATTCACTCATATGGTGTAGCTAATAAAATGACCATTGGTGCAGGTGGACCTAATATTTTGATAACAATCTGAGCAGATTCACTTAACAAAGGGAACAACACACACACACACACACCGAGTTAAGGAACAAACCTGCATACACCTCCAACTTACCTCGGACACCAGTATCAGCTGCATAAAGGGTGGTCATTGTCAGCTTGTCATAACTGTTTAAAAAACTGCCCTGAAAGACAAAGATAGACGTTATACACTCACCAATTATTTATGTACACTTATCTGGTAAGTTCTTTTCAGTTCTTTTCTCACTACTTTTACATACAGGTTTCGACTACTGTAGGCTGCTTTGCATACCACACAATATACAAATACCAAAGAAAACGAATTGCAGGATGCATTTGGGTACGTTATTACTTTACGCAAAAATAGAGTGGCCTCTTTGTGATCTTTTCAGCTATAGCAGCAGCCACTCTTCTAAGAGTGGGACTTTGCGCCCATTCAGTGCATAGCTGGGTGCAAACCTGCTGAAAAGTGATTTGCAATGGCGTTTGGAGGCGCATATACATCTTAAATCACTACACTTAAGAAGTCAACCACAGCTGCTGTTCCTTTCCCATAATTGGCCGTTCTGGGGGCTTTCAGACAACCATCTAAATATACTGTATATACGAGACAGCAGCAGATACCCGTGAAATTCCATGTATGTGCAAAATTACTTTACTCTTAAATTATGTGTGAAAATAGAATTCTGGGCAACCAACGGCACTGCTGCTTTAACTTCTTCTTTGTTTTGACCTCCTAAAAGATCATGCTTGTTTTTCCAATGTGTCAGCTAGGACTGAATACAATATTCTTCAACCTAACAACAATAATTATTACATGACAATGGATAATGCAATAGTTTAAGTTTAAGTCCTTTAAGTTAGGGCATCCCAGGGACATTTAGGACATTAAATTGCATTTTAAAAACGTAAATTAGACCTAAACTGTTAACTGGCGGACAGCTGCAATTTCACAGTTCCCACCTAAGTTTTCATGGGTGGGCAAACCCATTTTGCACAGTCACTCTTTCAGTACTGTGGGAAATTGTACATAATTACATCGTAGTAAGCAAAAACCACAATGGCTATTTAAAGATGTCAATGAGACAGCACATTTTAACCGTTTCGCAACCTGATGTGCCAACACTTACTGGTTAAATAGGAAGAGAAAGCTGGGAAACGCCTTAAATTAAGTGAATTTGAAAGTGCTGAATTACTGTTGCTTTGAGTAGATAGTTAAGTATCATGAGAAGCACGTGGAAGAGGAATAACAAATACGACCATGTATAGAATGACAGGACAGAAAGATTCTTTCCTTTATAATCACACAGGAACACATACCTCTGATATAGCTCTTAGTTATTGCCTGTCCATCTTGCCCTGTGTTTTCCTAACAGTTCATGATGTTTATCCTCTCCAGCCGTCTGGACACCGTCAGGACAAACTCCACTCCTGAGAAAAACGACAGACACACAGAGAAAGCTAGATATAGACCAAAAAAAACAAAAAGAAGAAAAACAAGTCTTGTTTTTTCTCGATTTCCTTTTTTTTTAAATTTTATTTAGGAATTGTGGCTCAGTCGGTATAGTAAAGCTTTTCTTATGAAAGGAATACAGAGAGAGGGAATAAAAGTGACAGAAAGGGAGGGAGTGGAACGAGGGGAAAAGGACAGGTTACTAAAGGTCGTTTACATGGCTGTGAATCCCTGCGAGACAACAGTTCAAGCCAACTCTTCCTCAAAGAGCACAACAACAGATCCGCATCTTACCCACTAACTAACACACTTCCGTTGTTGTAAAAATTATTTTACCTATTTTTTTTATGTTTCTTCATATTATTTGCAAAAAACTTCTATGTTGTTGTTATGTGATCAGTTCTGATTGTTCTATGTTGTTACAGGTTGAGCAATACAACATAAAAGACATCCAAAGAGTCCCGATATTGATTTCTAGAATTACCACAGTTAACCTATGTATTTCAATAGCTTGTGGAAACCCTAATCAAATTTGAAACTATGCTTTTTTTTATTTTAAAAAGGCTTGGTAAGTGGCCATCACATGCCCGAATTCACTATCTAAAATGAAATAAACTGATTAAATTGATGGGTAGGGGCTAGGGGGTGCAAGAAAAAAACTTCCACTTGTTTATTTAGGTATGTGTTGTTCTGTGGTAAACTTGCTTTTGTCAACCGTTTCATCCTGGTCAGGATTTGTGCGGGTCGAGGTTCACCAGGAAACACTGGGCGCAAAGGCAGGAATACCCTGAACAGCGCACCACTCCTTCAGCTTTCCCGATTCCAGACACGGGCCAGTCATGTCTGCGCAGATGCTGAGATTTGGAGACTGGAGCGATCAGAAAGAAGCCGAAAGAGCTTAGGAGAACGTGCAAAGCTCATGACAGACAGTTGTCTGAGCCAAAGTTAGGTAGAGGTAGACATACTATTAAATAATGCACTATACGATTTCAAATTCATAGGCAAGCCATAAAAGTAGAATCATAAACAAATAGCTCTGATTGTAGTAAACAATCTCATACCAAACACTATTGTTTGCGTGCTTATTTGACATATAATTTAGCATTATACTGTAGTATAGATAATGTTTACCAACACTATTCCAAACATAGCTTGGAAGAAATAAACATTAATGAATCTCAGAGCAAAAATTCATCCAATGCAAAATAAAACTGACCTAAAATAACCCCACTCCACCCTCTAAGTTCAATGTTCTGTTCAACTTATCACTGTTACCTTTGCCCGATGCACTACGTATGTCATGTTGTCCATTGCTGCGCGCTGTAAAAGCAATAACCAATCAGATCCAAAAAACTAATGTCTGGATCTAAATGTTAACACAACTTACTGAGCCAGAAAGGCAGAAAGGACCCGGACTGCTCCAATAGGCAATCGAACACAGGACCTCTTGCTGTGAGGCCACTGTGCCGCCCGAACGTTCGAATAAGGACATGTATTAACACACATCAAATGGCCAAAGTTGGGCTTTCCTAGATATTCTTTAAAACAGTGTCATTCTGTTACAGGTTTATTTGCATTTTTGCTGTATTTTACTTTATTAAAAGACCAAAAAGTGAAATATGTAGAACAATTTCAATTTTCAGAAAATGACTTCCATGAAGCTGCTACAAAATAAGCATGAGAGCATTGAGGTGAAAGTTAAAAGTGTAGGATGTTTGAGGAAGTGTGCTCTTCCTACACTTTACCCATATCCTGAACCCCAGCTGTGAGAAACAAGCAGAAGGGCGTCTATGTAAACATCATATGATTCAGAGCTAAAAACACAACTTTACATATGACCAAGTGACTGGCACAGTTTTTGAATATTGACTGCAGGATACAGTCAGTACTTTATGGATCCTAAAACAAGGCATTAATCAATAAAGCGTCCGTCTGTGTGTCTATCTGTCTGTCTTTTTACCTCCTACAGTTACTACAGCCTTTTGTTTACACAGCTGAAGGGAAATAGAAGTCCATCCAAAAAACTACTCCACTGTACTGTACTACACATCATCTGAAGGAGTCTTGTGGGATCTGATACTTGGACATTACCAGCAGGCTCTTTAACTTTTGTATACTGTGAGGTGGATCGTCACACCATCAGTGCATCCTGGTGCTCAAAAATGACCCATAACTTGGGTTATTAAATTCCTAATGGAATAGTATAGTATAGTATACAACTACTATAATATGTAAGGATGTCCATGACTAACCAGTAAACTGATAGCCAACAGAGAGGTCATGTTCTATTAATACTGTCAGTTTATAACCTTAACAGGAAAACTTTATTATATTATGCATTTATGTTAGTTAAATAACAAACAAAGATTCAACTCCACATTAAATTTAAGCAGTGAAGCTGCTGCATTATGGCGTCGGACTGTGTGTTCAAACTTTGCGGATCTGAATGTAACATTATTTAAAATAGATACACCGTGTACCAGTATGAAGACTTTTTCTAGTTACTGCTTGTAATGGACTGTATGTTACCGACTTTGTTTAACCAGGGGGTGTGTGAAGATTTTACATACTATCTAGTAAAATAGTATGGATTTGGAACATAGCCCGGGGTTTGTACGCTGTGTGTTACTCGCAAGAGTAATAGAGTAAAAACTTATAAAAGAGTAAATTTATAAAAGAGTAAAAGAGTAAACTTATAAAGATAAGTTAAACTGGTAAAGTGGTGTAATCATTTGAGAGTCTATTCAGAACAGTAGTATGCAATCTCGTAGGCAGATATAATCATGTCAGCAGAGCTACACAGTGTGTATTAAGTCTCAGATCATCTACTGGTAAACTAAATAGCATGTGAAATTGTATCAGATTTCTTGGTTGCTTAATATACAGACACAGGGTTTATACAGTAGTGTTTTTGGGACAATTTGACTCTATACTACCATACTAGAGTGGTAGCCTAGTGGGTAGAGCTTTGGGCTATCAACCGGAAGATTGGCGGTTCAAATCCAGGCTCTGCTATGCAGCCACTGTTGGGTCCTTGAGCAAGGCCCTCAACCCGTATGATGGCTGACCCTGCGCTCTGACCCCGCGCTCTGACCCCAGCTTCCAAAACAAGCTGGGATATGCGAAGAAAGAATTTCATTGTACTGTACACGTGTATATGTATATATGACAAATAAAGGATATCTTATATCTTATCTAAATAGCATGTGTAAATGATAACTGCGTGTCAATACTACATTTACATTGTCAGCATTTAGCACACGCCTTTATCCAAAGCGACAGTATACAGTCTGAGCATTTGAGGGTTAAAGGCCTTGCTCAAGGGCCCGATAGGAGCCACCTGGCAGTGGTGGGGTTTGAACCAGTGACCTTCTGATTATTAGTCCAGTACCTTAACCAATACATTAGTACATAGCATGTATATCTTTCTAATGACATATGTGGTAGAGCAATTATAACAAATACAATACTTTTAAAGTAATTTAAGAAATGACCACCACCACTGATTGTGTATAGATTTTACATACTACCTAGTAAGGTAGTATGGTGTATTTTTAAGTGGCATGTTAGTGGCAACGTCTAAATTCACGTACTACCATACTACGAAGTATGTCAACAGTAATAGCACTCAAGTATTAAGATACATTTCACATATTGTTTAGAACAGCAGTGTGTAATGTCAAACGTAGAGTAAGCAACCCCATAACAGCTTACATACTACCGTACTAATTAGTATGCACAATTATTAACGATATAACACTAGTCCTGGTCGCACACTTGAGCACTACATAGAATGTAAACATGCTAATGAAATAAACTGCAGGTGTAATAACACGACACACCTAACTAACGTAGTAAGCGCTTTAGAACACAGGCTATACATTCGAATTCCATTCAAATAGACGAAATAAGGCTAGAGCAGAATAAATGTAAACAATTGGGAGGTAAGTTTATCTACTCGAACTGTCAAAACCTTGAATGCTAACTATGCTAAAGCTAATGCTAACGTTAAAGCTAACAAATACACTACACAGATGTCAGCTAGGATGTGTCAGAGCTGTTAGCATGCGTTAGCTGATGGTAAAGCTCAACCAATATTAACCCTGTTAAACAGCCCGACAGCGCTTATTATGCCTGTTAAACAACATACGAGGTCAAATACCGGCAATGTTAATGTAATATTAGCCGAACACGGGTTTAAATAATAAATAAAACATGATAAAAGAGTTACCTCAGTTAGCTGAAGTTGTTAGCAGTTACCCATCACGAACTTTCACAACAGCCAACTGTGAAAACAAACCTGGACAACCAGTGGAGTCTCTTCTGTCCAAAATAAAAGTCATTAATGTGATAACAGTCTCAGGGTAAATTATATTTAATATAAAATACACTCTGTTAGGTCATTAGCATTTTATTATTTCTTGTATGTACATTAATTTATTATTTTACAATAATTGTAGTTTGATATCGTTTGATATGCTACAACTAACATACAGACTAACTTCGTATATCTATATATCCTCCTCACCCCCGAGATGGGACGCTTTGAAAACAAACAATATCCTGTAACAACACTTGTTCATTTCAGCCTTTTAAATGACATTATACAAAAAAAAAAAGAAATTTTGCTTGGGGACTGTGAGTTATTTAGTGTCCAGTATACTGGACATTTGGAATTAAGAGCATGAAATGTGCAAGATTCTGAAAAAATTTACATATTATCATTACCATTATAACATGTGACATATCAAGTATTGTACATTTATGGCATAATGTAATACATGTTTATAATATTAAAAAGCATATACTAGTTTATACAGAAGTTAAAATTTACATTTTAATTATTTATATGAATATTTTAAATATTTAATTTAAAACTTTTAATTTTAAAAACTCAAACCTTAAAAATGAAAACTCAAACTTTTTAATTAAAACATTTAGCTTTGTTCATTTCCCCTTTTCTTATAAACAAACTTTCCTTTTATAGATATATTTTAAAAACAAGGAACATTACTAAAACATAAAACAGAATATTCAGTTTGTGAATATTAATTTTAAATTTTAAATTATCCACATATCTATCTTTCAATATAAATATTTTGAAAATAAATGATATCTAAATTATTCAAATCAAAACCTTTTGCATTTCAGCTTTGAGTTTTTCTTTTCTTTTTTTAACGGGACCTTGTGTGGAACTCATAAAAGCAGTTTCGTTCAACTTGAATGCAAAGAAATACATTACATTTTAAACATCTTATGCTTAATTTTTTGGTGCAGCCAGGGTTTCTGCACCTCTGAAAGCTGGTGCTATCACTACCCACCACTGGCAAGTGCTCTGCCCCACTGCATCTAACATCTTGGCTTAGAATCACTTGACTCCCTATCACTATCCTGTTGATATTCATCCCACTACTCTCAACACTGCAGTCTATTACTATCATCTAGTAATTTAAGCACCTTATCTACTGTCAGCCCTTAACATACACGAAAAAGATATGTACAGCACGAAAAATGCAAAAAGTAATACTGATGCACATCTTCTAATTCATAGTTAGCATGACAAACTAAACAACATTCAATACGTTAAATCCAAATGTCCAGCTGGCTGGACATAAAACATTTGCTCGAAATTTAAGTATGCGTAAATACATATTCATCGCTTATATTGTTACCAATCATTACAAAAACCTTCTAAAAATACATCATTTCTAAAACACTTTGGTTATATGTGCACATTAATAGATAAAAACGTATGTTTTGTTCGGTCACGGAGGCAACAAGCGTCTTTCTCAACAGCTGCCATCTTCGGGTCTTTTTTCAAGAAGCTTAAAAAAAATTCTCAATGTCTTTGACCAACCAGTAGAAAGACAGAGTTGTGTTGGAGTGTCTAAAAGTGAGTGTAACAAAGTAAAACTTCCTGTTGAGTTATAAAACCCAGAAAAAAAATGTCCAGTATACTGGACATTAGGAGTGAGGAGGATATATATATATACACACACACACACACATATATATATCTATATATATATATATACACACACACACACACACACACACACACACACATATATATATATATATATATATATATATATATATATATATATATATATATATACACACACACACATATATATATATATACACACACATATATATATATATATATATATATATATATATACATACACACACACACACACACACACACACATATATAATAATAATAATAATACATTTTATTTATATAGCGCTTTTCAAGATACTCAAAGACGCTTTACATAAGACAAATAATCAAAACAAATACGTACATACACCATACAAATCATAGTACAAAATCAAAATAGTACATCAACATCAAGAATAATTAAGATAAAAACAAAGAGAGCAGCATAAGACAGTTCATTAAAAATTAGCTAAATTATGAGAGAGAACAACAAATATAGAACAATTTCTTAAAATTAGACAGAAACAGGACAGATTTACATGCAATCAGGAAACTGAAAACTTTACAAGTTTTAGGATCTAGGACTTCACATTTCTGTCGTGATCTAAGTATAAAAACTATTAAAAAGAATAGCAAAAATAAAAGCATTTATTTCGTGTTGTTACAAGTTAAATGCCATATTGAATAGATGAGTTTTGAGAAGTGACTTGAATTTGGACAGGTCAGGACAATCTCGTAGGTGTTTGGGGAGAGCATTCCATAAAGATGGAGCAGCTATGGAAAAGGCCCTGTCACCCCAGGTCCGGTGCTTGGTCCTAGAGGGTATGGACAGTAGGTTAGCCTCAGAAGAGCGAAGGCTACGGGAGGGAATGTGCTGATGGAGCAGGTCGGTGAGGTAGGATGGGGCCTGATTATGGAGAGCTTTGTGAGTGAATAGAAGAATTTTGAATTGAATGCGTTGAGCAACGGGAAGCCAATGAAGTTTTTGTAGAACAGGTGTAATATGATCACGGGAGCGAGTATGAGTAAGGAGGCGAGCAGCTGAATTCTGGATATACTGAAGTTTTTTTAGGATTTTGTTAGATGTACCATAAAGGATGCTATTGCAATAATCAATTCTGGATGTAATAAAAGCATGAATCAAGGTTTCGGCGGCAGAAAAGGAGAGTGATGGACGTAGACGTGCTATGTTTTTTAGATGAAAGAAAGCAGTTTTGGTGATGTGATTTACATGGCGGTCAAAAGAGAGGTTGCTATCAAAAATTACACCAAGATTTCGGATGTTAGAAGACGGAGACAAAGTGTCATTATCAATGGTAATTTGAAAATTTTTTGTGGTTTTTGCCAGGGTTGTAGGACCTACGATGATCATATCTGATTTTTCACAGTTTAATTTGAGGAAATTAGCTTTCATCCACAATTTCATTTCAGTGATGCAATTTGTCAGAGTGGAGTGAAGTTCAGTATTAATGGATTTGGAGGAGATGTAAAGCTGAATATCATCAGCATAGCAGTGGAAATGTAAACCATGCCGACGTATGATGTCACCAAGGGGGAGCATATAAAGAATAAACAAAAGGGGACCTAACACTGAGCCTTGGGGAACGCCTTGGGACAGTGGAGCAATGGCAGAACTACAATTGTTGATATTAACAAACTGTTGTCTGTTTACGAGATATGACCTTAACCACAAAAGGGCAGTACCAGTGATGTTGACAGAGGATTCAAGGCGGGACAGAAGAATGGAGTGATTAATGGTGTCAAAAGCTGCAGTAAGATCAAGGAGGACGAGAATATTAATTTGTCCAGAGTCTGAGGAAAGAAGAAGGTCATTTGTGACTTTGAGGAGGGCTGACTCAGTGCTGTGCTGGGGGCGGAAACCAGACTGAAATGATTCAAATAGATTATTGGAATTTAGGTGATCTTTGAGCTGTGAGGCAACAACACGTTCCAGTATTTTCGACAGAAATGGAAGATTGGAAATGGGCCGAAAGTTACTCATAATGTTAGAGTCAAGTCCAGGTTTTTTAAGTATGGGAGTAACAGCAGCCAATTTGAGTGATTGAGGGACTGAGCCAGAACTAAGAGAGGAATTGATTATCTCTGTGATAAGTGATGAGATAACTGGAAAACAACCCTTAACAAGTTTTGATGGAGCTGGATCCAAAACACAAGTGGAGCTTCGCATCCCTGTTAAGATCTCAGATAGGTCCAAATGAGACACAGGTGAGAACTGAGACAGAGGCTGGGTAATAAATTGAGATGAGATAGGCGGAGAAACAGAGATGACAGGGGAAACTGTCAGAAAATTGTGGATATTCTCAACTTTTGTTTGAAAAAATGAGAGGTAAGAGTTACACTTGTCAACTGTAAAGGAATTGGTAGTATTGTCAACTGGTTTGAGAAGTTTATTTATTGTGGAAAAGAGAGTCTTAGGATTTGTTGATCCAGCATGTATGAGTTCGGAATAGTAAGTGGATCGGGCTGCCGTAAGAGCGTCTTTGTAATGTTGAAGATAATCAGAATAAATCTGATAATGTACTGTTAGACCGGTTTTCTTATAAAGTCTTTCAAGCTGGCGTTTACGGGATTTCATTTGGTGAAGCTCAATTGTGTACCATGGTGCGGAATGACTAAATGAAACAAATTTGGTTCTCAAAGGAGCCAGCTCATCAAGACATGAAGCGAGTATGTCATTATAGTAATCGACAAGGTCAGATGAATTACTAGACAGTACAGGACAGACAGACATCTTTTTAACAAGAGAATCTGAGAAAGCAGAGGGAGAGATATATTGAAGATTCCTGAAGGATATTTTACGTTTAGCTCTAGTGATGGGCCTAGTGACCTCAATGTCCATGATGATTGTCAAATGATCAGAGACAGTAAGGTCATGGCTGGACGGCTGATGAACTAGGACACCAGTAGAGCAGACAAGGTCAAGAGTATGACCTTTTTTATGAGTTGGAAAATGTATATGTTGTGTGAAATTAAAACACTGTAACAATTCCAAAAATTCCCTGGCAAATTTACAGTTGTTGTCATCAATATGGATGTTAAAATCACCCATAAGCAGTACAGAGGATGAGAGGGCACTAAGCTGGGTTAAAAAATCTGAAAAATCAGAGAGAAAGGAAGCGTTTGGCTTTGGCGGACGATAAACTACAGCAGTGACCAGAGGAGTAGGCCCTGACAACTTGAAAGCCAGGTGTTCAAAAGAAAGAGCAGCAGGAAAAGACAAAGTGGTTATTTTAATATCATCCCTATAGACTGCAGCAACACCACCACCTCGCCCTTCCATACGAGGTTCATCAATATACGAGTATCCCATTGGCGTGGTCTGATTTAACGTAAAATAATCCAAGGGTTTATGCCAAGTTTCAGTGAGACAGAAAAAGTCTAGTTCACTGTCAGATATAAATTCACTAAGTACAGTACTTTTTGTGTTGAGTGAACGAACATTAAGCAATGCCATTTTCAAGTGGTATTGTTGTGTAGTTGGCTGTGAGGAACGAGGAAGAGAACGGAGATTTGCTAAGTCCACTCCGCGTTTCCCATCCCACTCCGTGGACAGCGTTGTCATGGAGACTACACCGCTACTGGTGTGCAAGGCAGCAGCGCTCTGATGACGTGTTTGCGGAGCGACAGTGCGCACGGCTGACCAGAAGGATGGAATAGCGTTACCGTTTCGAAGATAAACAAGCTTTCTCCGGGAGCCCCTGTGAATATAACGAGGCCGGCGAAGGAGTCCAAGCTGTTTGATGACTGAAATACACGATGGAGTAGTGCAGTTGTTGAACTTCCTCAGCTGGTCAACGGAATAGTTCAACATCGTGCCGATCCCAGGAAAACTCATCCACCGTTCACCACCGGCCGCAGACGCGATGTACAGTAGAAAGAACAAAAAGTATCAAAAGCACAAATAAAAGTATCAAAAGTAACATAAAAGAAATAGATCCACAAGGTGTGTAAAAAGATGAAAACGAAAAACGATAAAAATACAATAAAATACGGTAAAATACGGTAACGGTAGCGGCAGCCAAATGCGCCAGCGTCCACCATCACCATGTATATATATATACACACACACACACACACATATATATATATACACACACACACACACACACACATATATATATACAGTGTATCACAAAAGTAAGTACACCCCTCACATTTCTGCAAATATTTTATTATATCTTTTCATGGGACAACACTATAGAAATAAAACTTGGATATAACTTAGAGTAGTCAGTGTACAGCTTGTATAGCAGTGTAGATTTACTGTCTTCTGAAAATAACTCAACACACAGCCATTAATGTCTAAATAGCTGGCAACATAAGTGAGTACACCCCACAGTGAACATGTCCAAATTGTGCCCAAAGTGTCAATATTTTGTGTGACCACCATTATTATCCAGCACTGCCTTAACCCTCCTGGGCATGGAATTCACCAGAGCTGCACAGGTTGCTACTGGAATCCTCTTCCACTCCTCCATGATGACATCACGGAGCTGGTGGATGTTAGACACCTTGAACTCCTCCACCTTCCACTTGAGGATGCGCCACAGGTGCTCAATTGGGTTTAGTCCATCACCTTTACCTTCAGCTTCCTCAGCAAGGCAGTTGTCATCTTGGAGGTTGTGTTTGGGGTCGTTATCCTGTTGGAAAACTGCCATGAGGCCCAGTTTTCGAAGGGAGGGGATCATGCTCTGTTTCAGAATGTCACAGTACATGTTGGAATTCATGTTTCCCTCAATGAACTGCAGCTCCCCAGTGCCAGCAACACTCATGCAGCCCAAGACCATGATGCTACCACCACCATGCTTGACTGTAGGCAAGATACAGTTGTCTTGGTACTTCTCACCAGGGCGCCGCCACACATGCTGGACACCATCTGAGCCAAACAAGTTTATCTTGGTCTCGTCAGACCACAGGGCATTCCAGTAATCCATGTTCTTGGACTGCCTGTCTTCAGCAAACTGTTTGCGGGCTTTCTTGTGCGTCAGCTTCCTTCTGGGATGACGACCATGCAGACCGAGTTGATGCAGTGTGCGGCGTATGGTCTGAGCACTGACAGGCTGACCTCCCACGTCTTCAACCTCTGCAGCAATGCTGGCAGCACTCATGTGTCTATTTTTTAAAGCCGACCTCTGGATATGACGCCGAACACGTGGACTCGACTTCTTTGGTCGACCCTGGCGAAGCCTGTTCCGAGTGGAACCTGTCCTGGAAAACCGCTGTATGACCTTAGCCACCATGCTGTAGCTCAGTTTCAGGGTGTTAGCAATCTTCTTATAGCTTAGGCCATCTTTGTGGAGAGCAACAATTCTATTTCTCACATCCTCAGAGAGTTCTTTGCCATGAGGTGCCATGTTGAATATCCAGTGGCCAGTATGAGAGAATTGTACCCAAAACACCAAATTTAACAGCCCTGCTCCCCATTTACACCTGGGACCTTGACACATGACACCAGGGAGGGACAACGACACATTTGGGCACAATTTGGACATGTTCACTGTGGGGTGTACTCACTTATGTTGCCAGCCATTTAAACATTAATGGCTGTGTGTTGAGTTATTTTCAGAAGACAGTAAATCTACACTGCTATACAAGTTGTACACTGACTACTCTAAGTTATATCCAAGTTTCATGTCTATAGTGTTGTCCCATGAAAAGATATAATGAAATATTTCATAATATATAATGAAATATTATACACACACATATATACACTACACACACACATACAGTGTATCACAAAAGTGAGTACACCCCTCACATTTCTGCAAATATTTCATTATATCTTTTCATGGGACAACACTATAGACATGAAACTTGGATATAATTTAGAGTAGTCAGTGTACAGCTTGTATAGCAGTGTAGATTTACTGTCTTCTGAAAATAACTCAACACACAGCCATTAATGTCTAAATGGCTGGCAACATAAGTGAGTACACCCCACAGTGAACATGTCCAAATTGTGCCCAAATGTGTCGTTGTCCCTCCCTGGTGTCATGTGTCAAAATCCCAGGTGTAAATGGGGAGCAGGGCTGTTAAATTTGGTGTTTTGGGTACAATTCTCTCATACTGGCCACTGGATATTCAACATGGCACCTCATGGCTAAGAACTCTCTGAGGATGTGAGAAATAGAATTGTTGCTCTCCACAAAGATGGCCTGGGCTTTAAGAAGATTGCTAACACCCTGAAACTGAGCTACAGCATGGTGGCCAAGGTCATACAGCAGTTTTCCAGGACAGGTTCCACTCGGAACAGGCTTCGCCAGGGTCGACCAAAGAAGTTGAGTCCACGTGTTTGGCGTCATATCCAGAGGTTGGCTTTAAAAAATAGACACATGAGTGCTGCCAGCATTGCTGCAGAGGTTGAAGACGTGGGAGGTCAGCCTGTCAGTGCTCAGACCATACGCCGCACACTGCATCAACTCGGTCTGCATGGTCATCATCCCAGAAGGAAGCTGACGCACAAGAAAGCCAGCAAACAGTTTGCTGAAGACAAGCAGTCCAAGAACATGGATTACTGGAATGCCCTGTGGTCTGACGAGACCAAGATAAACTTGTTTGGCTCAGATGGTGTCCAGCATGTGTGGCGGCGCCCTGGTGAGAAGTACCAAGACAACTGTATCTTGCCTACAGTCAAGCATGGTGGTGGTAGCATCATGGTCTTGGGCTGCATGAGTGTTGCTGGCCCTGGGGAGCTGCGGTTCATTGAGGGAAACATGAATTCCAACATGTACTGTGACATTCTGAAACAGAGCATGATCCCCTCCCTTCGAAAACTGGGCCTCATGGCAGTTTTCCAACAGGATAACGACCCCAAACACAACCTCCAAGATGACAACTGCCTTGCTGAGGAAGCTGAAGGTAAAGGTGATGGACTAAACCCAATTGAGCACCTGTGGCGCATCCTCAAGTGGAAGGTGGAGGAGTTCAAGGTGTCTAACATCCACCAGCTCCGTGATGTCATCATGGAGGAGTGGAAGAGGATTCCAGTAGCAACCTGTGCAGCTCTGGTGAATTCCATGCCCAGGAGGGTTAAGGCAGTGATAATAATGGTGGTCACACAAAATATTGACACTTTGGGCACAATTTGGACATGTTCACTGTGGGGTGTACTCACTTATGTTGCCAGCCATTTAGACATTAATGGCTGTGTGTTGAGTTATTTTCAGAAGACAGTAAATCTACACTGCTATACAAGTTGTACACTGACTACTCTAAATTATATCCAAGTTCCATGTCTATAGTGTCGTCCCATGAAAAGATATAATAAAATATTTGCAGAAATGTGAGGGGTGTACTCACTTTTGTGATACACTGTATACTATATACACACACGCACACACACACACACACACACACACACACACATATTATATTTTTATATATTTGTTACTGACTGGAAAGTGACACCCATGGGACCACTGCACTGACATTGCAATGACATGGCATTGTGTGCTGTTCTGGTATTATTTATTTATTGCTGTTAATGTTCACCATATCTGACAAACGTGACAATAAATGAAACATTCAGTCACATTGTTCTGTTCATTAAGAAGAAACCCAAGCAGCCACAAGGCACACTTGATAAAATCCCACCAGCCCAACGTCCAGAGGTAAAGATCAAACCCAGGTCCACAAGACCAAGTCTGCAGATTATGTGTATGTTGCCCAGTTAAATATACCTAATATATTTCTTAAAATATCAATATCATTTCTTAAACAACAAATAACTGTTTGTTTGTTTTGAATTGCTTGACTGGAGGCTTAAGAATAAAGTTGAAACGGGTCTGCTATTATTCTGAGGTTTCAGAAAGTACTCTGGCGCCATCAAGTGGACAATATTTGAAACACAGAAATCAGTAGGCACATGGCCTTTGGCATGTGTCTGTACAACCCACATAGACAAATAAAGATCATGGCACACTTCTAACTGACATTAACTGGAGTAGACGCTTTTATTGAGTTGAGGTTATTGACTGTGCAGAGTTTGGCATGTTCCCTCTGTGCACTTGGTTTCCTATTTGTACTCTGGTACTGTGTGATGCCGTAAATTGCCCATTGGTGTGTGATGACCTGTAATGCACTGGTGCCCTGGCTAGGGGGAACTCCCACTATGACGATGGCTTAGTGCTCCAGAGATAGGCTCTGGATTCACTGTGTTCCTAATCAGTATAAAGCAGTTAATGCAAGTAAAGAAATAAATAGAGCATGGTAATGATAATGATGCGTTTGCATTAAAGACTGACGGCCTGTTCGGGTTGTGTCTTGGTTTTCGCCCAGTGGATTGTACCCACCGCGACCCTGAGCTGTGGGGAAAAAAACAGACAATAAATGAATGAATGAATGAATGAAGGAATAATTAGTTATAAGTATGTGAGTGAGTTTGCTGCCCCCTGCGGTTGATGAGTTGAATTACATCCATTCTGTTGAATTAGTAGAGCTGCTTTCCTCAGCTGGCACTGGGCACTGCTCCCAGTCTATTTAAAACCAGAGGAGGGGGTGAATGTAATCAGGGCTCATCTTTGTTGTGTATCAGATTATAAGGGGCCCCTTCCATCCTCGTATGTGGGTGGACGCTTCTTTTACTGCCAGCACAACAGCACAATATTTGGAAGCCTTGAGCAATTGGTTTTCCACTGATGCACAGATTTGAGCTACAATTTTGATGCTATTCCATGTTTCTCGTTAAATACTTTAATTGGTTTTTTGATTTTTTTCTATTTTAGATTTTCTCTTGTGTGATTATTCCTATAACAAGTATAAAAATAACATTAAGATTGATCTAAATTGGCCTAAAAAGGTTATTAGAATCATTCAGATCATTTCTGACAGGATCGTTGATTCAAGTCTTTATAAAGCTTTGCCAGTATGTTTGTGTCAAGCACACAGGCCGTTTCCTCTCCATTCTGCGCCATTCCCTTCCCATTGTAATGCCTTTAATTAAAGTGATTTTATTCACAGGCACACAGCTGGCACCGGCGGCTTTCCATTAGGCATCCGAGTGGCCGTCTCGCTGGTGGGAGGACCCGCTCTGGGACTGCTTCCTGTGCCGCACAATAGTAGTTTCATCTCCCCTCTGAGTTTGTTGTATGTTTTGAATTTATTAATCATTGATTTTAATGCGTGCCTCTTGACGGTGGCAGCTTACCCATGCATTAATTAATTTCTGCCATCCTCTTTATTTCAAAATGGCATTTAAAACAATGCAGGTCAGGCAGGGTTGCCTCTGACCTATAAAGAGATGCGCTGAATGCAAAATGTCAACATTTGCTTTTATTTGCTCATCATTGCTACTCCGCTACAGTTTTTTCATTGTGTTCTTTTTATATTTAATGTCATTGATATTAAAGAACTATTTTTGCAGCTATTGTAGTATCAGTAAATACAGTTCTTTGTAACTGTGGTGCGGTTTGCATGGGTAGAACACTGGAAAAAACATTCTACTAATGTATTCAGTAAATATTCGACAATATTCAAAATTTATTAAGGCAAATTGGATGTAGGATGTTAATTTATTCATAGAATTGTTTTTATTAACCGAATTATCCTGGTCAGGGTTGCGGCGGGTCTGGTTCCATTAGGAAACACTGGGCACAAGGCGGTGATACCCTGGACAGGGTGCCAATACATCTCAGGGCTTCGTCCATCCTTTGAGACGTTCAGATCCCAGCAGTGGTGGGCTTATAGATATAGACTGCTGCACCACTTGAGCACCATGTGCTTTAAATTTAGTGGAAACAGTTTAGGGAAGTACTTTCCCTGTTCCAGCATTATTGTGGAATGTCCAAAAAACTATTTTGTCAAATACGTATTGCTGTGCTGAATATAAATACTTATATTTATGTGTTATTTTGTATTTAGTACTAGTATTCCATCCTAAAAAATTCCTCACAGTGACCTAGCTAAACCTAGGGGGGAAAAATCATCTTAAAGTCGACTAAAATGCATAAAATATGAATAATATATTCTGCCAATATTTAATATATGAATAAACATGTGTTCATCAGCAGTTAGTAGACTCATAAATAAATAAATACTGTTATTATGGTGTTCTGGGATTGCTGCTTAGTTAGCAATCATGCTAACCAGTGTTGTGCATGGTTGCTAGCACAGAAGCTAGCTAATGCTTGACAGCAGTTAGTTTAATGTAGTATGTTTTATTTCTACACTGATCAGCCATAACATTAAAACCACCTCCTTGTTTCTACACTCACTGTCCACTTTATCACCATATAGAAGCACTTTGTAGTTTTACAATTACTGACTGTAGTCCATCTGTTTCTCTAGATTCTTTGTTAGCCCCGTATTACACTGTTCTTTAATGGTCAGGACCCCCACAGGACCACTACAGAGCAGGTATTATTTAGGTGGTGGATCATTCTCAGCACTGCAGTGACACTGACATGGTGGTGGTGTGTTAGTGTGTGTTGTGCTGGTATAAGTGGATCACACACAGCAATGCTGATTTGACAGACTTGCAAGGGCTGATGGTTTTTGTAATTATTGCCTTTTCTTGGAACAAGTGACCATATTAAAGACCATAAATTATAATCAACAATAAAAATGTTGACATATGATTATAATTTGTGTTTTTTTTTTAATGTATGTACAGTGTAGCTTTTATGTTTAGCTTCATTACACAGTAACCAACATTTTGAATAGTCCCTGATAAGAAACATTTAAGGATACATATAAGTTTTTTTTAAAGTTGCCATTAAGCTATTTTAAAACCAAGTGGAACCAAAATATTATGATTGTGATATCAAGCAAAAATCCATTACAATTCTAAATATATCTCAGCTATTTTGCATGCACCCGCTGTCAGCCGCCAAGCAGTCAATCCTCAAGCAAATTGTTATTCTTAAGTTGCAAATAAAGATGCTTTAGCATCAACAATAGGTTGACTGTGTTTATTCGTTCAGGTCTTAAAGGAGTGTGTTAAAAAATGTGCCTTCGGTGAATCTGTGGATTAAAAAAAGACGATTAGATCTAACTTGCAAGAGGCAACGGATTTAAATGTATTCATAGAGGTGTATTTTTTATTTATTAAATACAAACCATCAAAAAAATCCATCTATTCAATCCATTTAAATGAGTAACCGGTCTGTGTGGTTGAAAAGATAAAAGCTGGGCTCATAATCCGTATTGACACGAGGGGATGCGTAAAGACAGTCTAAGACCCGAGTGAACCCCACCCCTGCCAACAGGCCTGATCCCCATTGAGGGATGGAGTCTTAATGCTAAAGATTTCCTGACAGATTGCTTTCACTGCATTGATTAGCACATTCTGTTCGTAAGAGAACCCAACAATGCGTGTGTTGCTTGTCCTTAAAGTGGGCGCTGAAAATAAGGCACAGAAAATTGCGGCAGAGTAGAGGGATCTAAGATTAAAAACATGAGCACCTCTGCAGGAAGATTGAATTTACAAAAAAGTTGTCAATGACAAACTGCCAAAGCAACAATAATGTGGGTTTAATTAATTTAAGGTGGCCTAACCAAGTAATAAACAAGAGAGTGAATACTTTAAATTGTTCAAATTAAGAAGATACTGCTTTACTTTTCTGGTTTTTGTGGGAAATCTTTCTTTGTATAAGAAATGTTCTTTTTTTATTGGTCTTTATGGAAATTTTTTTTTATAGGATTTTTTTGTCTTTTATTTGAAAGTTTTTCTTTTTTTGGTCTTTATGGGATTTTTTTTGGACTTTATGGAAAACTTTTTATTTTTTGGTTTTTATAGAAAATTTTCTTTTCTTTTTCGGCCTTTTTGGAACATTTTCTTCTCTTTTTTTTGTCCTCATGGGAATTTTTTTTGTCTTTATGGTAAATTTTATTTTCTTTTTTTGACTTAATGGAACATTTTCTTTTTTTGAGGGGTTTTTATGGGAAATCTTTTTTGATCTTTATGGGAAATTTAAATTTTTGGTCTTTATAGGATTTTTTCATTTGTATTTATTGGTAAGTTTTTCTTTCCTCATCTTTAAGGAAAATTTCTCGTTTTTTGGTCTTTATATAAAATTTTCTTTTCTTTTTTTGTTTTTTATAGACTTTTTTTTGGTCTTTATGGGAAATTTTCTTTTTTTGTTTTTATAGAAAATTGTTATTCCTTTTTTATCTTTATGGCATTTTTTATTTCTTTTTTGGTATTTATGGGAATTTTTTTTCTTTTTTTTGGTATTTATGGAAATTATTTTCGTCTTTATGGTGAATTGTTTTTTCTTTTTTTTTTTAATGGGAGATTTTCTTTTCTTTTTTGATCTTTATAGATTTTCTTTTTTGGTCTTTATGGGAAATTGAATTTTCTTTTTTTGGTCTTTATGGGAAATATTATTCTTTTTTTGGTCTGTATAGAAAAAATTAGAATGAAACAAATTACAGATTGAGGAATGTTTGGGGGAAAAAGGTGTTTGAAAAACAAAAACGAGTCAGCACCCTGTACAGTAAAATATACTTTGACAAATGTACAGGCCTGACTTTGCCCTGTAGATGCTTGTTGTATCAGCAGGAACCTTCTAGTCAGTACAACACACATCCAGTATTTGACAAAAATTCCTTTACCCCAATTTTAGGGGGTCAGCAATTAGATTCGAGTAAATAGCTCAGCTTTTCACACTGACCCAGCTGACAGTTTCGGTGCTTTTGTCACCCAGTGGTTTTCCTTTGCTGTCTTTGTTCACTGTATTTAAATACAACCCCTGGGCACTACCAGCCACAAAGCCTAAACGCTGCTGCCCTTTCTTTCCTCCGTCCATCTCTAAAGAGAGAAAAAAAACTGAGAGAGAGAGAGAGCAAGTGAGAGCCATCGATCAGTGGCGATCGTTCAGCCGCCCTGCACCCTGCCTTTCATTGTTTTTTATCTTGTCTCTCAAGCCGGGCGAACCCTTGTTGCCATGGCATCGCCCGCACACTGGCAGTGCCACTTCAACCCTTGCTTAATGATCTCTTGGCTGATTGCCTGCTCGTCAGCCTCGCTCGTTCCGACGAGAAACGGCGAGGACGTCTGAAATTCTGCATCATAATCCGTGCCATTCCTGACAATCCAGTCTAGTCGGCACGTTCTAGTCCTTTGCCATTATTCCACGTATCCAGCTCTGCGTCGGTGAAGTGTCCCGGGATGAAGTACAGCTTAAACAGGAAAACCAATTTGCATTCATTTAGTACGGTTTTGTTTTTTAGTCATTACTTTAAACCAGTGCTGCCAGTTCGACGCCTGGTGAGGGATTACTGCTCATATAAATAGCCGCCATTGATTTGCCAAGAAAAAGACACTCTGCCTTCATTATGGAGACAGAAAATCCTAATTTGGAAATGTGAACAAAAACGCCGAGCGTTCAATTCAATTCCGTAATCCTCCATATTGCATGAAATCAGGGGTGTCGGTGTCACAATGCTCAGTTTAACTTGGTGCCGTGATGGAGACAAAGGTAGCGCCCGGAGCTACATCATGATGTACCGAGCAAGGAAATGGGTTCATTGTCACAGTTTCATTTCATCTTATTCAATTTATTTCGCATTTTCAAGCACAGTCTCTTGTACCTTTTTATTGCAATATATGTATTCATCTCCTTCAGATGTATGTGCTTCAAGTGGTTAATATTGTAACGAAGCGCCATGGCGGGGCCCTTAATTACTTTCATATATTTTCCCTCTCGGTCTCGTCTCTGAACTTGCCGAAGTTGAAGTATCCGTGCCTAATTATACATGACTTTGAGGAGATGACGCGTGCTATAGCCTCTGCGTGTTTTATTTAAACGCGGACAGAAGCGGGTCAGATGTTAGCCGGTGCTATTGATCCTCAAATCGAGGCGAAGCTGTCTGTTTTGAACGCCGGGGTCCGGTCGATTACATCTGACCTATTGTTCGCGAGGTAAGAGAAGAGAGCGAACACAATGGGAAGGATTCCGCTCATAATTGGGCTGCTGAAAGTGTTGCTATTTTCAGTTACTCGAAGCACTTGTCATGTCCAATGACCCGTGCCTTAAAGCGATGACTCCTGGTGTATTTAATGTGAGATTTTAAATAGAAGGGCTAAATTGGATGCAGCTCGATGTGTTTAAATAGTCGTAATGTTTTAGTGGTTTAATACAGTTCTTAAATGAGTCTGTTTTGATCTATGTGTTAAGTTTCTCTGACATAAAAACAGGTAGCTGAATTAAAGTGAACGTTAATGAATTATGTGAGGTGTGTTGTAGCAGTGGTGTATAAAGTATAAAAGTACAAGTATCTTACCTGGAGGAATCCTTGTTTCTACACTCACGGTCCATGTTATCAGCTCCACTTATCATATAGGAGCACTTTGTAGTTCTAAAATTACTGACATGCTGTTCTTTAATGGTCAGGACCCCCACAGGATCACTACAGAGCAGGTATTATTTAGGTGGTGGATCATTCTAAGCACTGCAGTGACACTGACATGGTGGTGGTGTGTTAGTGTCTGTTGTGCTGGTATGAGTGGATCAGACACAGCAGTGCCGCTGGAGTTTTTAAATACTGTGTCCACTCACTGTCCACTCTATTAGACGGTCCTACCTAGTTGGTCCACCTTGTAGATGTTGCTGTTTGACTTGGTCATCTTCTAGACCTTCATTAGTGGTCACAGGACGCTGCCTGTGTGGCTCTGTTGGCTGGATATTTTTGGTTGGTGGACTATTGTCAGTCCAGCAGTGACAGTGAGGTGTTTAAAAACTCCAGCACAACACACACTAACACACCACCACCATGTCAGTGTCACTGCAGTGCTGAGAATGACCCACCACTCGAATAATACCTGCTCTGTAGTGGTCCTGTGGGGGGTCCTGACCATTGAAGAACAGCATGAAAGGGGGCTAACAAAGCATGCAGAGAAACAGATGGACTACAGTCAGTAATTGTAATACTACAAAATGCATCTATGTGGTAAGTGGGGCTGATAAAATGGACAGTGAGTGTCATCAACTATTTAAAATAGTTGAGTGGACCAGCAGCTATGACTTAAAATAACTGACCTTGTGACTGTGCCACAAAGTTCACATTATACATACAATATCCTGCCCACCTAACATGTGATTATGTCCTGTGATGGTTTTTAAATGACCGATACAGTGAACATTAATGTTGGACTGAGTTGACTTCCATACTTCAATGTAATTAAATGCAATTAAATAATGCAATTAAATAAATGGAAACAACATTATGATCAATATAACAACTAAACCCTGCAATGTAACTTTGCATCTCATTTGAATTTAATATTTTCATGGTGTTGTTTAGTGTCTTGCTGCAACCTGGCAAAGCCTGACACCTGATTTCATAACGGCGGTCTTTATTTATGCATGCATTTTAAACGTATCCGAGCGTGCGTCTTCGGATTGTATTCTTTCAACTTCAGCATGATGCGCTGTAAATATTAATGCTCTGACATACGCCTGCCAGCAGCTCAGCCGAGAATTATTTCAAGTTGGGCGGAAATTTCAATATAAGTAAGTTCTGCCGTCTTTCCTTAAGTCTGGATGCCTTCCTGGATCGATCTGGACAGCGCAGACCTCGACGAAGATACAAGATGCTTAATTTGGAAGCGTCAGCCAATAAATCTCCTATTTCCACTTCTTTTTGATTCATTGCTTTATTCGATTCGTGTAACAGTAGACGGTAGTTGTGTCTTGTCTCCTTTTTGACTCCATATCTTTGATATGCTCTGCTTTTTATATGATTTGAAGTCCTAAACCAGCCCTTTTACCTGCTAGAAAATTAACAAAAGACGTTTTGAGTTCAATTTCCACTGATGTCAGGTTGTGAGATATGGCTTGTTGTGTTGGGTTCTAAGTCTAACTGTTAACACTAAGCACAAGGAGATAAAACACACAGTTCTGACCCAGCATTACCCATTAATTCACAGCTAGTGGTCTACACCAAAGGCTATTTAAAGCAGGTAATGTTTCTGGAAGAAGTGGCAGAAAATCTCAGTACCCAGACGAAATCTATGCCAATATGATGAGAATGTCAAACTCTTCACAAACAAGACTCAAATCAAGATTCAAACCTAGTTTCCCAAGACCGTAAAGCTGTACACGCAACCTTAGTATTACAACTACCTCAGTGGAAACTAAGAGAAGTCTGGAAGTAACTCAATGTTACATTGGCACCAATGGTAATGTTGGCGTACCTTACCTGTTGCACCACCATTCCACCCACAATGTACTGAAAATACAGTATAATACCAATAATAACAATATGTAGTCCAAAGTTTGTCGCATTTACCTGGAATACTGCACACATTGTCACACTATGCACTATCTCGTCCTCCACCGCTCTTCCCAGCACTTCCCCCAATAAGCAGACATGCCCAATGTTAGTGTATTAAACTGTCGCACAATGAAAGCGCCCACCTTACTGCATGTTTTTGGAAAGTAGGACAGCATCGGGGTACACAAAATAAACCCACATCTGTAGGGGGAACGAACCGCTTCACAGATGTTATAAAAAAGTAATTGCTGCTCACCCCCCTAAACCTAATAACTGGTTGTGCCACCCTTGGTAGTAAAAACTGCAATCGTATGTTTGCAATGAGTCTTTTACATCACTGTGGGAGTTTCAGCCCACTCTTCTTTACAAAAGTGTGCTCCATTGGAGGGTTTTTGAGCATGAGCTACATGTTTAAGGTCTTCTCAGAGCATCTCAATGGGATTTAAGTCAGGAATACATTACCTTTATTTCTTTCTTTTGAGCCATTCAGAGATGGACTTGTGTTTGTGTGCTCCAGATCTTTGTCCTGCTGTACAACCCAGCTGCCCTTGAGCTTTAGGTCACCAATTTAAGATGCCAACGTTCTTCTCTAGAACTTTCTGATAGAGAGCAGAATTCATGGTTTCTTACTTACGACAAGGTCTTGCAGATGCAAAGCAGCCCCAGACCACCAACTTCTACCACCATGTTTGACTTTACGCCAAACATACGTCAACTTTACGCCAATTGTAATAGGATGTCTGTTACGTCTTCCAAAAAGTTCCAGCTGTGACTCGCCAGTGCCAACAATATCATCCCAAAAGTCTTGGAAGTCATCTAGATATTTATGGCCACAGTTTTTTGTGGATGATGACTCTCACTGTGGTTCGCTCCAGCCCTAGTCCTAAACAATGGCTTTGTAAGCCTTTCCAATCTGGAAAATTTCAATAGCTTTGTTACCCATGTGTGTTTGAGATCATCATGGGCTGCATTTTGAGACCTTCTGCTGACTTTACGTTGCCAGACAGGTTGTATTTAAGTGCTGTTTAGATGTGGGTAGTGAAATTGGACCCAACTGTCAATTGAAATGAGTTAACTGGTTGATTTTGTGATTAAGGTGCCAGGTAGGGCTGATATCTATCTATCTATCTATCTATCTATCTATCTATCTATCTATCTATCTATCTATCTATCTATCTATCTATCTATCTATCTATCTATCTGTCTATATACAGTATAATATATATATATATATATATACTCATAAATCTCCCTTGTTATAGCCCCTTGTACTAGATTTGTTAACAAATGACCCGAGATGCTTTTAAAGCTATGAATAGTGTAGTAGTGTGGAGTCAAAAACGGTCAATACAGACGAACTTCTTCCATTACTGTTTGGACTAGTTCGATGATGGATATCTCACATTCACTGCAAAGCGCAGTCCTAAAGCACTTAAATCCACTTCTCACCCCTCAGACACGGCAAAAGTAAGCTCGACTTTTTATCTGCTTTCCTCGCCGTGCACACTCACAGCATTTAAAAAATCCGTTTTACTATTTTATTCCCCCATAATGCGATCTAGCGAGCCAAGCGCTTCCTGCATATCATAAGGTATTGAAAGGTACAATTGAATTAGCCTAAAGAGCTCTGAAGAACAAAGAGTACTCCCGTCCTCTCTTTTTGCTGTAAATTGACACTGAAATGGTCTGTCTCGCGCCCTCTCCAACGGATAACTTGCATATTAACTGGCTCACGGCAAATTGTGCCGAAATGGGACAGAATGCAGTAAATGAGATATCTATTGTCTCGGATCGCATTTCCTCTCATCAGCGTGCTTGATTTCCTCACTCGTGTTGATGGGAGTTTATGATGTCTAATGACATGACCTTGACTCCTGCACTCCCCCCCCCTTCCACTTTCCTCCCTTACAAATGTTTCTTTGTTCCACAAAACTAGATTGTACTTATTAAGCACTAAATGAAGCGTGTGATCTGTATTACAAACCGTTCTACTCTGACACCTGTACGTTAGTCTGTTTACTTTTCAGGACTATCGGCGATATTTACATTTTACATTTAACATTTCATTTGATTGTCGTGTCTACGACCTCCGTCATCAGACAGAAACAGTCTGGGAATGTCACACGCCCCCCCCAGAAAAGAAAAGCAAGAGAAGCTTTAAATATACACACGATTAATAATTAATTCCATACTTTATTCCCCTTTGAAAGTTATTATGCGGGATTAATATTTCATTTGAGTACAAGCTCTACACGACAAGTTCGCTAAGACATAGAATAGTAATGGCATGTAGTTCGACAAGGCTGTGCAGGATCGCAGGGAAACGCTGGAGGTTTTAAATCAGTGGCCTGGTCACATGACATACGTCTGTGGATGTATCATCTTTTGCATCAAACTTCACAAGCTTAAAATAATTTTGTGTTTATGTGAGGTTCAGAAAGAAGGATAATAATATAAGGTCATGTTTTTCCCTCCGTGGTTCCAGGATTTGATGAACGTGTGACCAGAATTATATGGACACCCTTGTTAATTACTGAGTTCAGGTGTTTTAAGCACATTAACTGCTAACAGTTCGCCTGTGCACAAAGATCTTTGGCATCAACCCCAATGAACACCTTTGGGATGAACTGGAATGCACTTTTGACTCAACACACTACAAGCCTTTGCATAAGACCTTTGTAGCTGCAAGCTGTGTATTAAAGTCTGTGGTTTGCCTCATAACGTGCACCTCCAATCAACCTGACAGCATGTCTGTGGACTGTAGGAGGAAACCGGAGCATCCGGACTCCATCTGGGAATCGAACCCAGGACCTTCTTGCTGTGAGGAGACAGTGCTACCCACCAGCCACTCGACATCAATACTTCTACCAAATTCTTAATGGAATTTAAATGTGAATTGAAGTAGAAGCTCCTGGAACATGACTGACACTGACGACAGTTAAACGCAGCCCTGGTTCTAGACAGGTTTGACTAAGGGGGCAGTAAAATGTAATGAGTGGGCGGGTCTTTTACCATACTTGGGAAATGGGAGCTTGATGTGAGAGGTTCTTCCACCTTGTAAAACTTTTATCTTCCCTTCCACCCCATTTGGATTAATGTGATGTCTGATCAAGGTTAACACCAAGTCTCCTTGGGCGTATCAAATCAAGACCAAACCCCCTGTTGAGCAAGCCGAGGGTGACAGTGGCAAGGCTCAAAGCTTGAGAGGAACCAGACTCAGAAGAACCCATCCAACTAAGTTATGTCCAACAACTGGGCGTTCTTTTTTAAGGGTAAACACAGTAGAAGGTGCTGTACAGCTCATAAATGGACTTCCCTCAGAAAGGAAAACAGGTACAGTAACCAGTACTGACCAGTGAAGGTAGTTAGAAGATAATACAGTCTCTGGCCAGGCTGCAATAACCCTCAGTGGTGTTTTTTTTTTAAACTCAGTCCCTCCGTCTATGTTACTCTAATTTGCTATCCCATGCCTCGCTCGGTCCACCCTCTTTTGTCTTGCACTCTACCAGTGCCCACTATTCCTCTCCCTCCGTCTCTCGTTTCCCGATGTACCGCGCAGACACAATTATCCACTTCATTTGAGTCACAGTGATAATGGCTGGCCCGGCCCTCTCAGGGAAATAGGTAGCCGTAATTGTAAACGGTGTAATGAGTGTGGGATCGCGAGCGTGCAGCGCGACACCATTAGACGCGACCCGCTCCTGACCTAGACCCTGACAACAAGTGAGACCCCGTGTGCTCGTCGCGCCTCAGCCTTCCCCAGGACTATTTTAGCTCATGGACAATTAATGCTGAGCGTTCTATAGTTTCCTCCTCTCCGTTTATCCTGTGTATTGATATTGTATGCAGTTTACTATGTCTTACTAGGGATTTCTATTGTATTGCACTTTCTATATCTTTGGGATGTATATTTCTAAAACTTTATGTAAAAATACTACACTGCTACTGAAAGCAGCTCATTGAGTGAGTTTTCAACTGTCAGTCTTAACTATATCATTAAATTTTTTTAATTTAAGTGTAAATACAGTGCAAATAGTTACTGCTAGACTTTTGTTACATTCATTTGGCCAATAACAAGGGAACACAAATTCTACTATGCAATCAAAGATTAAATTGAATATTCAACAGGTAAATGAGGCCCTACCTGAGCCGTTTCCATTGTAATATTCAAATTTTAAGCTTTGTGTTTAGTGATTTAACATTTTGCATTCATGCAGCATTCAAGTGACTCATGTTTACTGGTTAATTTGCACTATGAGGCGTTCTAGCAATCCTATGGCAATTCAGTTAGCAATCAGTTAGTCAAAAACCAGCTAAAAACACAGACGAGTATTTTCGTATTTGAGACGGAGCCTCATCTGGTATGCAAGCAGGCCATTCAACACTTACAGAGGACGTCACTGCAATAAGCATTTTTGAATTATAAGCCCTTATACACTTAAACCCCAGGATGCTACAAGTAACCTTTATGGATGGTCACTGTACCATTTGCATATTTTCATATTAAGTGGAATTGCATATCATGTGACATATTACATACATCCCATGCATTAGATTTGCTTTAACACAAGCAATGTTAAAGTGTTAAAGCAATTAGCATGATTACTAATCACACCAGGCTAAGCGACAAAAACACGTAGACCTTTCCATATTTAACGATCATCTTCTGTATGAACTTGACTTTTACATCATTTTTTCTAATCTAGTCATTTCCAATTCCCAATTGTGAATCAGCTGCCACTTGCATTACCCCTGATCAGATCAAGGAGAGTCAGACCACTACACACCTCATCTGATACATTTCCAATCTGTGGCCCCATCTTATCACCTACCAGTGTTGGGTTCCCACACAGAGCCACGCTAAGCTCCATGTTACGCAACCCCAAGTCTCAGAAATCCCATATCACAGGAGCAGCAGGAAAGGACCCAGTCTGACCTTCTCTAAGTCTGAAGTGCACTAACAGATCAAGCGCATTGGGGTTTGTTTTAATCGAATAAAAGCTAAAAGGTATAAACACACCCCTAAATTAAATGGTTTATTTCTTCTTGTATGATATGTAATGGTATATGCATAGCAGGAGTAAACTGAGCAAACTTTTCCCCCCAAGTGTTACGCAAGTACCAAAAATCATCCTTCTGGAACTGTTATTCCTAAGCCAGTACAAAGACACATTTCCAGTCCTTTGCTGCTATCAGTTTCCATATCCGAGTACTCTGCGAAGTGGAAAAAGACCCCCTGTTTAACATCTTCTCCACCTGCTTTCAGCCTCACGCAGGTTGTTGAGTTTTCTCTCCCCCTTCCCCCCCCGCTGCCCTCGAGCTCCGATCCGGCGGCACCTGTGCTCAGACAGGTGAGAACGCCTCGGTGTTGTGCCCCAATTATCCTCCGTGACATGGTGTCAGTGAATGATCTGCTTTCGGAACGGCGCGGCGGCGGGAGGCCCGTCGACCCGAGGCGCTATTAATCTGAGCGCGGAGCAGCTGAGGAGCCCCACTCCTGCTCGTCTTGTTCGTCTGATGAGCCGCTTATCACGCGGTCCTGCTGCTTCCAGAACGCGGAGGTGTGAGGCACTTTTAAAAAAATGCTTTCTAGTAATTAACCCCTGCACTTCAATTTTTTTGCCTGCCTCAGAATAAAAGGTAGGAATGATACATCAATTGAACAATACTTGGACATGGAAGACTTGGAAATCTTGTTATTTAGTGTTTTTTATTGGTGTCTTTGCATAGCCTGTCCACAAACCTCACTGCCTCTTTGGAATCCCTATATATTACTACAGCAACACATATGTAAGCCTTCCATCTGGTTCTAGGGCTACTTTATAGTCTCTGTCTTGAAGGAAAGGGCTGAAAGTGGTTTATTGGAACCAGCAGGGGGACATTCTTATAAGATGTTCCAACCCTAATTGGCTTTTCTTGATTCTAAAGAGCAAAGAGGTGGGTTTCAAACCAGAAAAAGCCAAAAAATGGGCCCTCTTGTGGAGGCTTTATGTTACATCTTGTATACCACAGTGGGACCAGTCATAAACCAAAAAATGCATGACCCACCTCACTGAAATGAATGGGGTGAATGTAAACCTCTGTTCTGGTTTAACATTAAGTATCTAGGTCAACTTAACACACTTGTAAATGTGTGTGTCTTTTGTGTGTGTATCCATATATCCCATGTCTTTAAAAGGAAACCGTGTACCGTCTTGCGTCAGACTCTAAATCTGTTTTATTTTAATGAGAAGTCCATATCTGATTACGACGACGACGATCCGGTAGACCCTGGTGTCATGAATAAAAAATGTACCAAGTAACAGGAATTAATATGTGACCTTTGGATGGTAACATTTAATTTTGAATGTTTGAAGGGAAGCTTAAAGGTGATTTGGACTGGCCTATAAGGGCTAAAATAGATCCGTGGGAGAAAATTGGTTTGAGAGAAAAAGGGGGTCGAGGCGCGCTGTGTTTAATGGCATGGCAGATATTGTTTCGAGTTATCGGCACATCCTGTTATCATTAGCGTACTGTAAAGTTCTCTGTGGCGAAGATGAAAAGACTAGCCAGCCTGAAATCTGTAAAAAAGCCAACATCTGTCATGATATGGGTATTAGTGACTTACATACTGTAACGGATTGGGCTAGACGGGACAAGAGTGGTGGACACACACGCAGAGATGTACAAGACAACAAACTAACACAAACAGGGGCAAACAGGGCTAAGTCTAAGTCAAACCAAATAGCCTCTAAAGACCGGTCCCCAACTGCCTCCTTATATCCCCCTTAAACGAGGTGCAGCTGTGGGTAATTAGCAGCGAGGACCAGTCATAATGAGGGGTGTTGGCTTCAGCATGTGCTCCTGGAGAGTGGGGCGTGCCACATAAACACACTCCAGGAGCACAATTGATGCAGATGCACTCCATGGAAATCCATGGTTATTTCAGCAAGTCAGTGCCAGGCTTCGTAGAGTGCATTTGCTCGACTCACCTGCCAGCAGGCCAGATCAAAAGAAATGCCAAGCTACTTATAAAAGACAGTAAAATCTATAGTTGCAATACCTGTTAACAATCCAAAACCTAACAACGTATGAACGTATGATGGGGGTATATGTTTCTTCTCACTACAACAACATGGCTTTGTAGAGTGCATCTGCTTGACTCACCTGCCAGCAGGCCACATCTTTCTGCTATTGAAAATGTATGGTACATAATGAAGAGGTGAATCAGACCACAGCAACCACAGACTGTTAAGCAGGTGGGATCTTGTACAAAGCAAGAATGAGCAACAATCAGTATCCTTATTTTCTAAACATTTAAAAAGGGTAATTAATAGTAAAAATGATGGTAAACTGTGGTAAACAAGGTACACTTATCTTCCAGATGAATTCGTAGGCATACAGTTACATCTGTAGCCAATCAGTTGTTCTGTGCACTTTGTCATCTGCCTGTAGACCCCCACAGGACCCTCACTGACCTCACAATGTTTCTCTCATTATTTAGCACTGCAATGATACAAACATGGTGATGGCATAAAGTATTAATGTGTGTTGTTCTAGTATGATTGTTTTAGGTGCAGCAGTGTTGTTGGGATTTTTAAATACAGTTTACACTTACTGGTCTCTTTATTAGGAACACATACTGTACCTGAGACTAGAACTAGTTTATTTCTATAAAAATCCCAACACTGCTGCACCTGATAAACTTATTTATGTGGGAATTGGGGCTCCTGGGAAGGTCCCTTTTAATGAACACATGGGGTAGAGGTGTGTGGGCGGTGACAAAGTGTACAAAACAACAAAAGGCCTACCGACAATAATTGTATATCCACATAATTCATCTATATGGTAGGTATAGCTAATTAAACATAATTTTTTGCAGCATTTTGGACCATTTCTTTTCAATTCGCTTACATGGACAGACATGCACTATTTCACAACTCCCCTCAATACGTAGCATCTGATATATAGGTGACTAAATTAGTCATGATGTCAAGGGTGGACACCATCGCACACAGATGAAAACAAATGAAGTTTTAGGAAAGGGGGCGGGCGCAGGAGGCAGAGATGAAGGGCGTCTATGAGGGAGACATCTGTTGTCCAGCTGAGCTTGCTCACATTAAGAGTCCCAAGAACACGCTCATATTGGCGAGCACAAATTACCAAGGGTGCCAGCTCTTAGGGTGCTGGCAAAGAAGAGGGGGTGTATTCCTCATGCAGGATCAACACTTGCAATGCACTTTTAAAGCACACTTCTATTGCCATTGTTTCCTCAACTCGCCAGCAGATGGTGGTGTTGGCGCTGCTTAATGAGGCACCTGTGGAAAAGGTTCCTGAAATGCCAGCACGGTCTACTGAGGAGAGGTAAAGGATTAGTCCTGAAATCACTCACAAATGCCATAGGAGTAAAGAAAGCACGTCGTTGCCTTAAAGTTTCTCACGTCGAGGTCATTAGCGAGCGGCGCTCGTAGATTTCAGCTCGATGCCGTGTTGCACACAATTCCCCCAACATATGCGCCTGTGATCGGGGGTGCGTGACATCATCTAAATAAATCATGCCAAATCATTGTATTCTCAACAGGCTGTGAGTTCTCGCCAGGCGTCGTTTGGCGCGTTTGTCGCAGCCTCGGATGCGTTCGCTCATAAGGCTTTTAAAACAGCGCCGCCTTAACCTTCAGAGCAATTATAGCAACCCATTGATCAGGGCCAAAATGTGGCACGTCCACTCGTCCTCTCCCGGTAAGCGAGAGAGTGAGAGCAATTCTGTGGATTTAAATGCAGTCAGGCACATTATCGGGCAGTGCGCAGTCAGCCGCAAACATTCCTTAACCTCAGCCTTCTCAGTGAACCCCTCCTAGCTTTTAACAACTGCCGACATAGCTTTGCCCTGTTCTGTGATCATGCTTGGATGAAATCTGTCAAACAGCTCCCTGAGTTATTAGGCTGTCTACGGCTGACCTTTCCGCAATCAAAGATATATGACTTAAGGGCTCATATTTGCCATGGCAACGGGTCCAATTTGCCGCCGTGAGAAAAGGTCTAATTGTTGCAGAAATTTAATGATCTAGCGCGACATCGGGGGCTGTGAGATTTTATGAACTGTTTACGCTATAATTTTCTTTTGTTAATGCATTCCCAGCTTAACTCCTTCGCTTCCAGGCCGCCTGCAGCTAAGGGATGGCTTTTTTTTATGTGGGTGCAGGAAGGAAGGAAGGGGGGGGGAGACACACTGTATGCCTAATTTTGGTTGCTTTAACCTGTTTGCAGCCCTTGTTTATTACAGATACATTGTGGTTCTGTCAAAAAATGCCTTTTTATGCGTTGCACAAGGTCAAACACACCTGACATTGAAATAGGTTTATGGAAATGATGCGTCTATCAAAACATATTCCAGAGAATCCTGGATGAAGAGTTTAAAATGTAAAAACATAATCAGTGTGTGTGTTGTAAAGGTTCTATTGGTAATAGGAAAAATCCATGAATCCATGAAGTCAATACAGTTCAAGTCAAACTGATCAAGGACATAATGATTTCTGCTAATGTCCTTTTTATATGACTGAACACAATGTTCTTAATATGTGTCTAAATAATAGTAGAAAAATCCAAATAGATTAAATGAATAATTTACCAGTGTATAAATCTTTACACTTTGGTTACATTCATGAAAGAACAGGCAGTTCACATCAGTTTACAAGTTTAATGTCAAACACAGTCATGGACTGCAGGAGGACACCGGAGCACCTGGAGGAAACCCAAAAAGACACAGGGAAAACATGCAAACTTTACACAGAAAGGACCCGGACTGGCCCACATGGGGGATTGAACCCAGGACCTTCTTGCTGTGAGGCGACAGTGCTACCCACTGAGCCCTGTGTCCATATAAATGAAGCTAATTTGACTGCAGCTATGCAGCTGTAAAAAATACATAAAACAATGCATGGTTCGAATTACAGGTGGATTGGAGAGTCTGACCATCCTGAATAGTAGATTAGGACCCTGCCAAAAAGAGGTAGAAACAACAGTTCAGGAGTGTCGGTGAAGAGAAAAACCCAAACTGTCACCGTATGCTGGGAAGAAATGTATCCTGACAGTCAGATGTAATTACAGGACCTTCAAAAAGCAGGTCAGCCATAAAGAAAGCTGCTAAAATACAGGTGACACTGTTCACAGTCCAGCAAGCTTTATAATGCCATGGACTTTTGGAATTTTGGAAGAGGGGCTTCTTGCAAGGCAGCCTCCTGGCCAGTGTAAAGCCTGCTTGACTGTAAACAGGGCTTCTTTCCTGTTTCTTTCACATGAAGGGTACAGTATGAATTATCCTTCCAACCTAGATAAGAGACCATTGGTACATGTAGCTTTAATGCATGCTGTCAAACTAGCCCTATGTATGTTTGTATATGAGTGGACAGTGAGTGGACATGATATTTAAAAACTCCAGCAACGCTGCTGTGTCTGATCCACTCACACCAGCACAACACACACTAACACACCACCACCATGTCAGTGTCACTGCAGTGCTGAGAATGATCCACCACCTAAATAATACCTACTCTGTAGTGGTCCTGTGGGGGTCCTGACCACTGAAGGACAGCATGAAAGGGGGCTAACAAAGTATGTAGAGAAACAGATGGACTACAGTCAGTAATTGTACAACTACAAATGGAAAATGGACAGTGAGGTGGTTTTAATGTTATGGCTGAGCAGTGTATATAGATAGATAGATAGATAGAGAAAATTGCACAGAAGCATAAAGTTAAAAACCTGGTTGTAAAGCATGGTGAAGGGTGCACTGGACCTAGAAGTCTTGCAGTAATCAAAAGAACAATAAATTCAAAACTGTGTCAATTTATTGTGCGTATTTTAAACTCCGACCCTCTCGGGTATTTGTAGAAAAGGGTGTGACGATGCCGTGTATGTGATTGTGTGTGTGTGTGTGTGTGTATTGGGAGAGGGGGGGGGGGATTAATACAGAGTGGTTAATCTTAGTAACTTTAATCTGTTTGCAGCTCTTGTTTATTGGGGAGCCTGAAATGCCTCTCTCATGCATTCTACAAGGTCAAAGAAATTAAAACATCTAATCAGTTAATTAGTTTTATCAGGAGAATCCGACAAGTATTCGGAGGGAAAATAGAGGGATAGTGGAACAGAGCGGGCGGAACAGATTTCGACTCCTCGTACGGAGCAGAATTAACATTCTATAGGATGTACAACACCGTAAAAAGCTGATGAACGTCAGACGTCAGACGCCCTCGTTCCCTCTCTGCTTATTCTTTCCTACGGCCCATCCATGCACGGCCGGTTTATTAGTTGCCGGAGTAGACTTAAATTTTAGATCTCATTAAATATTCCAGATAAATTCAGCATATTTGAGCCGTTCATACATATTCAGTCTTGGTAACAAGGATCAGAATATTTTGATTGAGCCCGTGCAGCCACGTTTTGAATTTTCTTTTTGTGAGCAGATAATTCCATTTAGAGCAGAATGAGCGGAATCACAATTGATTTCATTGTTTTCTATTTTCCGCTCTCCGTCGTCAATTATATATAAAAAGGCGGCGTTTTCGGGGGGCTGTGATTAGGCTTGCATAACGTAGCCGTTCTAACTTGTCTGTATTTAATATTAACGTTACTTGTTTCGGAGATTTTTTTAAATACCATGTTAAATAATGCGCATAAAATGACCTGGTAAAACCTTCACTCATTTAAAAATACACCTTGACACTAAACGTCAATTGGTTCTGTGAGTGGTGTTGAGTTTCGAGGTATTTTTTCCCATAAGGATGTATGGGAAACCTGGTAATGCGTTCCATGGTCAAGGCTTATGTAAAATAATGTGGTTGTTATCAGGAATAACATTATGACCACCTTCCTAACCGACTGGTCTGCAGCTATGCAACCCCGTATTCTGACATCTTTCTATCAGAACCAGCATTAACTTCTTCAGCAATCTGAGCTACAGTAGCTCGTCTGTTGGATCGGACCCCACGGGCATCAATGAGCCTTGGCCGCCCATGACCCTGTCGCCGGTTTTGACAGATACTGACTACTGCAGACCGGGAACACCCCACAAGAGCTGCGGTTTTGGAGATGCTCTGACCAGTCGTCTAGCAATCACAATTTGGCCCTTGTCAAACTTCACTTTACTTGCTGCCTAATACAGTGCCGTGATGAAGAGATAATCAGCGTTATTCACTTCACCTGTCAGTGGTCGTAATGTTATGCCTGGTCGGTGTAAAAAGCTGATTCTTACAATTTCTCAGAACGTCGAGCTCTAACACAAGTTTAAAAGTGAAACAGTGAGGAAAATCCAGTTAGGGGACGTTGAGTTACAAGGTACCATTGTATGTCGGAATAGACCTGAATGTACAATACAACAATGTCCAATGTCCTCAGTTACCCAGAGTGACTTTTTAATATAGAAAAACATAAAATCCCTAAGTGCTAATATAATAACAGTGTTCCTAAACTGTTGCCTGGGTATCTCGACCCATCCTGGCTTATAAAGACCAGTCCCAACATTTTTGAAAGGTGTTGCAGACACGTGAATTTCAATAAGTGTATACACTGATCAGCCATAATATCAAAACCACCTCCTGGTTTCTACACACACTGTCCATTTTATCAGCTCCACTTACCATATAGAAGCACTTTGTAGTTCTACAATTACTGACTGTAGTCCATCTGTTTCTCTGCATGCTTTGTTAGCCCTCTTTCATGCTGTTCTTCAATGGTCAGGACTCTCCCAGGACCACTATAGAGCAGGTATTATTTGGGTGGTTGGTCATTCTCAGCACTGCAGTGACACTGACATGGTGGTGGTGTGTTAGTGTGTGTTGTGCTGGTATGAGTGGAGTTTTTAAATACTGTATCCACTCACTGTCCACTATATTAGACACTCCTACCTAGTTGGTCCACCTTGTAGATGTAAAGTCAGAGACGATCGCTCATCTATTGCTGCTGTTTCAGTCGGTCATCTTCTAGACCTTCATCAGTGGTCACAGGACGCTGCCCATGGAGCACTGTTGGCTGGACGTTTTTGGTTGGTGGACTATTCTAAGTCCAGCAGCGTACTGAAAACAATGAACTTGATATAGCCAAACATTAAATATTAGTTAAAATAGATCACAGATCACAGATTTCTTTATGCACGTTTCACATACTGGCCCAACTTTGCTGAAACTGAGATTTGTATGTTTTTAGCCGCTTTTGAAAACGCTCGGCGCCTGGTGAATATTGATTGATTAAGTGTTCTAAATCTTCGCTGCCTAGTAGCAGTAAGCCGCATCACCTGTCTTTTCGAATTTCATTTTTGGAACATTAAGCAAGTCGGCGCTTGATCTAAAACACAATTTGGAACATATTCTGTCAGAAATTGTGCGATCTATGAAGAAGCTAATCCATTCTGTGCTTTAAAAAGCAGAAAGACTATCTTAAAATCAATTCTAAGAGGGAACAGGCAGCCGGTGCAGTAATGCTAAAAAAAGGGGGGAACGTTGGTTCTTTCTTGTATCTGTTAATACTGTGATTCTGGTATTCTGACAATGTTACGGTCGGTCTGTGGGGGGTTTTGATAATCATATAAACAATACATTACAGTAGTCTGGGATGGAAAAGACCAATGTGTCAGACAGTACCCATATATATATATATATATTATACTCTCTCTCTCTCTCTATATATATATATATATATATATATATATATACTGTATATATATATATACACTATATATATATATATATATATATACTGTATATATATATATATATATATATATATATATATTCTGTGCATTTTTTATATTGGCCACTTTATTAGAAACACCATAATAGATGCAAACGGGTTGCTCTTTGTGAGGTAGACAGGTATCGTAGTGACTGTCTGCAGAACAAGTACAATTTTAATACTTTGCCTGACCAACACACCCAAAAAAGTTGGATTTAGAGTAAAAATTAGAGTAAAAAGCTACACAGTTTTGAAATTCCATAATAAGTAGGTGAACTAGTAACAAGTGAAGGTATCATGACTGGTTTTAAAAGGAGGACCTACCAAAAGCTCAGTCTTTGCAAGCTAAACTGAGTCATGGCTCACCGTTTTGTGCCAAACTTTATAGGAACTGTCATTTACTTCATTGGAAATAATTGAAAATGGTTTAGCCATCAACAATACATATTAGTGTAGAAAGATTTAGGGAATCTGGAAAAAATCTCAGTGTAGGAAAATATTCATCAATAAAACATGCTAGCACACCAGTGCTGACATCTCGAACTCGCGAGTCAAATTTATTTGAACATTGTCTCAAAGCAACTTTACAGAATCCAGGACCAACAGACCAAAAATTCCTATTGAGCAAGCCAAGGGTGACAGTGGCAAGGAAAAGCTCTCATAAAATTACAGGAAGAAACCTTGAAAGGAACCAGACTCAGCAGGGACCCGTCCTCCTTGGGTGGCCTGGAGGATAGGTTAAATATGGCTATAAAATCAGCTGTGCTACCAGTCGGCTGGGCGCCCACATGAGAGGATTCCTCATAACTGCCGCAATTACGACATCTGCTGGCTGATCGATGGTGCCTGCACGATGAGACGGGGGATCATGGGGGTCAGTGCGTGACTCTCTGTTCGTGATAAGGATCTCCATATGATCCCGCCTCGTGCAGTTGGGTACAGTTCGTAGTTAAATACACACAAATACCATGTTGTTACATGGCCTGTCATCTAAATACCTTATTAAGGCGCCGTATTTATTAGATACCGGACAAACATATGCAGTGCTATGAAATAAAAGTGAGAACTCGCTTGTGTGTTGGTGCGTATGTGTTAAATGAGTGTGTATATGTGCACGTAAGTAAGTGACCCCCATTAAGGCCGGTAAAGAAGAGCGCTCGGCCGTTTGTTTAGCTTTAAGTCGCAGGAGTGGCAGCCGGGCCTTGATTTATTAGCGCCGTGTGCCAAATGACCATGATGAAGTGCATTTCCATTTGAAAAGACTTCTGTGCTCAATCTGGAAAAGTTAAGAGGGAGAAAACAGAAACGGCATGACCGGAGGATGAGGAGGTGGAAGAAAAAAGACGAGGAGGAAGGGGGTACTATATTAAAACGAGATTTAAGAGTGACTAAGCGGGGGATAGCTAGTGTGCTCGTGAAAAGCCTTGTCATGTTTAATATTTAATCTGGCTGCATTTAGTGTCAGCAAATAATACGTAAATCCGGAGATTTAAGATGAAAACCCGTCTTAAGGCTGTCTGGGTCTTATGCTAGGGCTTAATGATGATAAAACGATATATGAGGCACGGCCACGAGCGGGACTGTCACACGACGAGGACGCAATATGGCGTGCAGCTTGCATGCCTTACACATCTTTATCAAGTTCAGGCGTAGTTGGAGAAACACATGTGTTTACATCATTCTAAATAAGTTCCTCTGATGCTGACAGTTCAGCTTAAGCTCCGCTCTGTTTTGCTTTTTTACATCCACGGTCCTTATTTATGCGAATTCCTCAACAAATTTTGATATATGGAAATATAAACCACAAGGTTGCATTGTTTTACTGAAGATTTATAGCAAGACTGAACTTAATTCGCAAGAAATATGTGCAAACATGTTGGAATTGCTTATACAACGTTCAATTTGGTTAGCAAGACCTGTAAAAATTGGCTGCAAAGGCGGGAATATATTCCGGACAGGTTGCCGATCTATCACAGGGCAGACATCCCAAGTTGCAAAAACTCATTTCAGGGAGGTACCCGGACCCGGACCTCGACCCCGACCCCCCAAGCCCCCCCAAAAAAGCTAAAAAACCTCTCTCACACACCAAAGGATATGGGTGATAACAAAACTTTTAGGAGCAAACACATTAATGTGTACTACATAGTGCACTAGATAGTGTGAAAGATAATAGATTCATGTTCCCTACATAGTGCACTAGATTGTATATTAGAAAATAATTGATGTTCCTTACTTAGTGTACTAGATAATAGACTTACGTATGTTTCTTACATAATGCTTTAGGTAGCGTATTAGTTAACGAATTTAGGTTCCCTACATAGTGCACTAAATTGTATATCAGATAACGGATTTATGTTCCCTACATAGTGCACTAGATTGTATATCAGATCATGGATTTATGTTCCCTACATAGTGCACTAGATAGTGTATTAGATAACGCATTCATGTTCACTACATAGTGCACCTAGAAAGTATAACTAGATGATGATTTGTGTTCCTTACATAGTGCACTAGATAGTGTATTACATAATCAATTATGTTCCCTACATAGTGCACTAAATTGTATATCAGATAACGGATTTATGTTCCCTACTTAGTGCACTAGACAGTATATTAGACAATTGATTTATGTTGCCTACACAGTGCGCTAGATTGTATATCAGATAACGGATTTAATACGCGATCGGGAATAAAGTCTGTATCGCCTGCGTGCGCGTGTGTGTGTGTCGCTCTCGGCCGCTCGTTCTAGATTCCGGGAGATTTTATCTGACTCGCGGGCATCAGGGAGCCGCTATGTATATGCGGGAGACTCCCGGAACTTCCGGGACGCTTGGGATGTCTGACAGGGCACCAGAAATGCTTACACCCTAAGATTGACCCCAGGTCCCCAGTGTATGAGATCGGTGGTTTGGATTTAAAAAAAAGGGCGGCACGGTGGCTTTGTGGGTAGCACTGTCACATCACAGCGAGAAGGTCCTGGGTTTGATTCCCAGGTGGACCGGTCCGGGTCCTTTCTGTGTGGGGTTTCCAGAGTCCACAGACATGCAGTCAGGTTAACTGGAGATACTAAAACTCCCCCTGTGTATAAGTGTGTGTGTGTGTGTGTAAAAAGGATAAAGTGGTGGTATAACAGACAGTTCCTCATCCTAGAGATGGGCATCCTGTACGCCAAGATCACACCACGAGCACAACAGGCAATACTAAAGGAGGAGGCATCAAGAAATGCTAGATATAACATTTACATTTACGGCATTTATCCAAAGCGACAGCAATTGGGGGTTAAGGGTCTTGCTTAGGGGCCCAACACTGACACAATGGGGCTTGAACTGGCAGCCTTCTGATTACTAGTCCAGTACTTAACCACTGAGCTATTACTAAAGGGTTCATATATTATTTTTACGTGTTTAGCTAGATTGCATTTGTCTACTATCGGTCATTTCAAAGCTTTTAAAGCACAACTAATAAAGGCGGGTTTTGATTCCTGGCCTGCTCCGCTTCTGAAATCTGGAACGGAATCTGTAACGTTCCTTAAACCGAGAGCATGATGATTCGCTTAAGAACACATTCGTGGCCTCGATAGCTTAATAAGCATAGTTTCCGTTGGCGCGCGCTGACTTGTCATTGTGCGTCTCGCAAGGTGAGATTCCGTGTGTGTGTACGTGTGATAGTATGTGTGTGTGTGTGGCGTCTGTTGCTGAGCGGTGCGGTGATGAAGCGATTCTTAAGTGAAAATACACCTGTCTTTAGGACAAAAACGTGACACTAATTACCCGCCTAACCCAAATCCCCTGCCTCCAGATGTTGCTAAAATACAGAGCGACAGAGACGGATTGCGCGCCTGTGATTTAACTGGGGTGCAAATATATGACTTTAAATAATCTTTTCCTTGACCCCGATGCAAAGACATTTAAAGTAAGCACTACAACATGTACACCCATCTGGCGATTTATTAGGTACACCTTTGGCTACACTTTTCATACAGTAGAATTTGACACAATTCTAGGTATAACGTCAGTTACTGTGGCCCATCTTTTGCTCTGTACACTACACTATCACCCTCATGTACCTCAATTATGGATCAAAAAGGACCTCCACAGGCCCTGTTTAAACAGATCATGTTTGCAAGGCACACTACCATGTTAATGCTTAATAATAGGGCACTTAATAAGGCTCTTATAGGTTTACATTTAAAGATGAGCCATTCTTCTCCTTGGCTCTCTGGACTATTTTTGAAGGACATTCCTAGTTTTTAAGGCTTTTCATTCAGAAAGTTCACAAGATAAGACACATTTATAGTTTAATGTTATATAAAACCCCATAAAGTATCAGAAAGCTCAAATTTAGCAGATGTTGTTTCCAATCACCATACCACATTTTTGTTATTGAGTTATTGAAGTGGAAGTAAACAAAGTCCATATGTAAGTTGAATTATTAGTACTTCATAGTGTCATTATAAAGATCTGTCAGGTTCTGTCCATACAACAGTTCTTCATATTAGTCTGTGAAAAAGCAAGCAAGTCCCTAATATCCCAACAACACTGCTGCACCTGCTATGCTTATATTTAAATACAGCACACACTAACTACCATGCAATTGCCAAGTCAGTGACAAGTCTAACAGCATCTGGTTTGTAGGGGCTGTTGGGGGGGGGAAAGGGCGACCTTCTGATTCTGGACAGAGACAAGTGTTCCATGTACACTATATGGCCAAATGTGTGACCCTTAGCTCCAAATTATGCACATTAATAGGCGATGTAGGAGTGTGTCTGCTGGAATTTTTGCCTAAAAGCATTAGTAAGGTCAGGGACTGTTAGATGAGTTGGCCTGGCTCACAATCAATGTTCCAATACATCCCAAACGCCTGATCTCAGAGGCTCAGAGGCTTCCCTCCTTCCTTTCATCCATCCAGCCAGCCATCCAGCCAGCCAGCCAGCCAGCCATTATATCCATCCATCCATCCATCCATCCATCATATCAATACATCATATCCATCCATCCATCCATCCATCCATCATATCTATACATCATATCCATCCATCCATCCATCATATCTATACATCATATCCATCCATCCATCATATTCCTCCATCCATCCATCCATCCATCCATCCATCATATCTATACATCATATCCATCCATCCATCATATCTATACATCATATCCATCCATCCATCCATCCATCATATCTATACATCGTATCCATCCATCCATCATATTCATCCATCCTATCTATACATCATATCCATTCATCCATCCATCCATCCATCCATCCATCATATCTATACATCATATCCATCCATCCATCATATTCATACATCCATCCATCTGATTCTATATGATTTATTAAACCTAGCAATGAATATGGCGGAAACACCTGAATCAATAAATAGGAGAAGTGTCCACATACTTCTGGTTCTTAATGTGCACAAATATGTACGCCTCTTTGGCTAAACCCGCCCCCTGTTGGAAGGTAAAAATAGGCTTTCTGAGAGCTTTAATAGTACAAACCCTTAAAAAACTCACAGGTATCAGTTATAGGAACTTAAACAGACCCAGACAGAAAAGACCAGAGCAAGCGACCCAACTTCTGATCATCCCTTGCTCATCTTTTTACACTTTGCACTGTTTATCTTACATTTCTGTCCAATTTAAGATCCGTCGGGCAGGTAAAGAGGGGATAAAGAGGGGGTGTGATGTGTAGGCACTACAAGCAGTCAGCGCCTGTGTTCTTTTAAAAGACAGGATAATGAGGGTGAAGATCTATTTGCTCAGCACAAGGCGTGTGTTCCTACTGACGTTAAAAGTCGTAAATGTGTGTGTGTCAGAAATCCAAGGCACTCGAGTTATTTTTTTTTGAGAATCTGAGATCAGGTCGTAAAAGCTGGACGGTCTGTTTTAGATCACATCTCTTTTTAAGTGAGCTCGTCAGAAATTATGTCATGCCCTCAACCCCTCCGACTCCAAGCCGCCTGACTGAAAATGGCAGAGGCAGATGGACGTCCGGGCTCTCCCTCGGCCCGCTCCGTCCTCCTCCCTCATTGCCATGTGCCCCATGCCTCCCTGTGTAATATCAGTCATGAGCGTTCATTCTAATTATTTGTGCAAATGTACTAATTAGTTATCAGGTGCCCCCTCCATCAGCCTCCCAAGCATCCTTTGTATTCAAAATAGGCCGCGGCGCATGGGAATTTTACAAGCCATCAGCAAATATTTACCACTTCCATCTCATTATGTTTGGAGTGGCCGTATGTGCTAAAAAGCTGACCGTGAATATCTTAAGGCTCTGCACACACGCTTTAAACTTTGCCTTGACCTTTCCGGGCCGGCTGACCACACTGGAGGAACGCTGGGGTCCCCTCCCCTGCGGACGACTGTGTATCTACATGTGTCTCACTGCTGAGCTCTGGTGCGCTGGTGCCGGACACAAAGACACACACACACACACACACACACACTATGCCAGATGTATGGAGATATAGCACACTAGTAGAGTTTAGTACACATTTGCCTAGATTCTACTAGTTTTGGTAACTTTTCTGTTGTTTTGATATAGCCATCTCCCATATGTGATCAGCTGGTTGATATCTGGACATAGCATATCATTTAAATCCATTCTTATCAATTTTATCAGGTGATCAGGCCAAATCATGCCAGCAAATATTCCCAAACAATAGGGGTCAGGTCTTGACTGCTTTATTCCCCGTAAAACACATTAGACAATAGAGACATTTCCATAGAAACTTTTTAATGCATTCTACCCGAATCTAGTCGTATCCAAATACCCGATCTCATGCCGACCTCCACATCTGAACGAGGAGGGCCGTGATGAACGCACGCCTCCTCCGACACACGTGCATTAGCCGACTGCTTCTTTTCATCTGCATGAAGCGGGTTCGTATGGGGATCGTTATTGTATATGGAGAGTCACACACCGATCTCCATTATCCCTCGTCTCTGTAGTGTAATGTAATGGTCTTCACATAGCCCTGACCCTAACCTATTAAACACTTTTATGGATGAATTGGAACGTCTTTGTGACCGAAGCTCCTGCCATTTTCGTAGAAACTTTTTAATGCATTCACCCCCGAATCTAGTCGTATCCAAATACCCGATCTCATGCCGACCTCCACATCTGACCGAGGAGGGCCGTGATGAACGCACGCCCCCTCTGACACATGTGCAGTAGCCGACTGCTTCTTTTCACCTGGGGATCGGTATCGCTTATGGAGAGTCACACACCGATCTCCATTATCCCTCGTCTCTGGGTTGGCGCCATCGTTTAGCCAGCAGGGGTCATAAATGCAGCAGTTATTAGGAATCCCATCTTGCATTTCCACAAGCCAATCATTGATCGTTTAAGCACCCAGCCTGCCGGTAGCAGAGCTGAGATTCGACACATGAGTTCAAGCATGGTAGAGCAGCTGCTGTACAGCAATATGATCCCAGGACCTTGGTTCGGTCCTTGTCTCTATGTACCCCAGGTTCCTCTCAACTGCCTGTGTTCCTGACTTGTTTCCAATATTTTGGGTGCATCATGACCCATAGTAGCACGTTCGTATCCCGTTTAGAATCTGCACTCGTTCTCTCCACTCGAACAGTCACTCATCTGTACATATACGTCCCTATTTTTCCCATTACCAAGCAGTTAATTTTTCTCTAAACTCCACTTCAATTTGATTCACATGTTAGTGAGTAATATATATCAGCTTTAGCTTTGTGACCAGAGAAAAAAAAACGCTGACTGTTTTTATTTCCCTGGCTCAGTGATTAGGAAGTCCAGAGTTGTCAATACAATAGCAATGAATGATTGGAACAAGCCCGAATTGAGGCTATAATCTTTTTCTTTCCCATGCTTCCATATTGCTAGTCTGCATTTTTTGTTTAAAAAGAAAGTGATTAATCAATAATTAATTTGAAGCAGAGGCACCGATGGATGTGAAATGGTGGAAATATTTTTCATAAATCTGTTCTTTATTACTGGTGCCATTGAACGCTGCTGGCCGGGGCCTCGTCGCTCACGTGTTTCGGCACGGATAAAGTAGCCTGCTCGTTTTTGAAGCTGTTTTGAAGAACTTAAAATGTATTTAGTCTATTATTCAGAGGAAAAGAAGCATTTAGGATTCAACACAGGAGTCTGTTGACTGTTGTTTGTCTTTATTGTTCGATTCTGAAACATTATATGATTAGGTTATCAGTCAGAATAACAATTCTAGTCCTAATACTAACCGTGATCCTAAATTTGCAATGACCATTGTGTTTAAGGTGGACAAGAGGACACCAAATCCACTTACTGTATGGGGTCCAGCATTAAGGCCTGTACTGTTACCTTAGTTATACGTTATACACATGTCGGGTTGGTTTCTGTGCTCACACCCTGTCACTGCCCCTTGTTTTGATTGATCACCTGTTACTTATAATTATGGATCATTCCTGGGGTCATGTGACCCCCCTGTGTTCTGACCATCACCACACATTCCTGGACTTATCCTAATGTAGCACTTACTAAGATATCAGTCAGAATACTTTAGTGGTTCTGTACTGAACTGTTTGTTAATCTGCAGTAACGTAGGTTGTCGTTCTTAGTGCTGTTATATATGGAGATGCCAAACTATCAGGTTGGGGTTCTAACCACACAAACATCTGGACGTATGTGAGTTCAGACTAATGTTGGACAACAAAGCCTGGCCCGCAGTCTGCATTCCAATTTATACCAAAGATGTTCAGTAGGGTATAGGTCAAGGCTCTGTGTAGTCTACTGGACAGCAAATCAGCTCCAGACTGGCTTCCTTCATCATACTTCACAATAGGCATATTTTTCTCTAGAGCATTTTACAGTACATTTCCAGTTCAACCTTTGTCTCATTTGTATAGAACATCACTTAGGAAACATGTAAACGATGTAAAGTACCAGGTATTTAAATAATATGCTTACTTATTAATCCCAAAGTGTATGCCAGTTAGAACAAAAGTACCCCATTTAAGGATTTGAGGATTGCAAGGCAGTTGGGGTTGTGTCTATTATTATTATTATTATTTTATTTTATTTTATTATAATAAACCTCATTATCCAAGTCAGGGTTCCACTGGAATGGACAGGGCGCCAATTCAAGGCTCTAACAACCATTCTATGTTAAATGGAATGGTAAATTTATGGGGAGTGCAGGGTAATAGGGTGTATATAAACGGCTTATTGTATGTACACTAAATAGCCATATGTCAGCCCTCCTAATTATCGAGTCCTGGTCTTTTAGCCAGATCTACTGGTAACCTATTGTATTGTATTGTATTGTATTGTAATAGAATATAATGCATTTATTTGTCATATATACATATACAAGCCATTGTACGGTGCCACTGGAGCAAAGAGGGTTAAAGGCCTTGCTCAGGGGTCCAACAGTGGCTGCATGGCAGATCTGGGATTCAAACGCTCAGCCTTTTAGTTGATAGCCCAAAGCCTTTTAGTTGATACCCACTAGGCTACCACTGTAATGTAATGTAATGTAATGCTACCCTAACAGATACTATTTTAAATAAATGCACACAAATGTCCACACATACACACTCCACATGTCTCTCATATAGTTTTGGAATAGGACCTTCAATAACCCCATAGTCAGGTATCCCCATAGCCTTCTAGTGAACAGAACAATCCATCTACCATGTAAATCTGCCACTAAAGCAGAATAGAACCGATTTTTATTCCGCAGAACACTCCTGATGGAGCTAAACCTCGATTTTGGAAAACAAAACGTCCTTAAGGAGCAAGTTTACAAGTGAAAGAAGTGGAAATGTATGTATGAGATCACACATGCGCTCGCTTTCACCGAGTTATCTCCTCTGAGATGCTCGTGATGCTCTCTAGGTTGCAGAAATGTACCGGTTGCATCGGAATCAGTCTGTCACACAGATTCCCTCGACGGCTTTAGGTTTCATCGGTGATCCCTGCAGAAAAAGGCTGTTTTAGGAATTCTCAGCCAGGAAGAAGACGCGAGAATGCGCTTTTGTGTGGCTCCAGGATTAAATCAAAGGCTTAAGGAATCGTCCAAAAATATCGACTGACATCACCTCGGATATCCAAAGATCCTGTGTGTTGTGTTTAGCGGTGAATTTAAGGTTAAAGACAATGCTGTGGAGAGACTAGGGCTTTGAAGTGCACGCCAGTGCCTGTCCTCGCAGCAATATTTACCCCCGGCCCTTCCTCTAGCATTGTTCAGATAAATCTCCAAAGATAGTTTTAAGCGCATTCAACGTTCAATACATTTTGTTACGTCCTTTCACCTGAAAATGCTGGGTTTATTATTTTTTAAAGCGTTTTTAGGGACGGAGACATAACATCCTCTTCCACTGAGGAAGAGAAAGGTGGTGACCAAAAACAGAGCCTGTCTGGTCGCAGCGGCTGTGTGCTATAGCTGCCGTTTACTGTAAGCGTAAAACTAAAATATCTCCTGGAAAAACATCATCAAACGGTAACGCTACGTGCCCGAAAGTGTGTGAACGGCTGACCATAAGCTTGTTGGACATCCTATCCTAAATCAATGGGCATTAATATGGAGTTAAAGTGTTTGTGGGAAGAGGTTTTGTGAGTTCAGACGTTGGACAAGGTGGCTTGTCCCGCAGTCCGCATTCCAATTTATACCAAAGATGCTCGGGGACACACTTATACTGGTAAAAATCCCACTCCCAGAACTGCTGCGAATATGTCCTATCATTTTATGATACACCTGTTATGAATGGGTGTGAAGAAAACACTCACTCACTTTCTTAACCGCTTATCCAATTAGGGTCAAAGCTTTTCAATGGGAGCAAGACACACAGTAACACCCTGGATGGGGCGCCAGTCCATCGCAGGGCAGACACACACACACACACACCCATTCACCTATAGACTGCATGTTTTTAGACTGTGGGAGGAAACCGGAGCTCCCGGAGGAAACCCACGCAGACACGGGGAGAACATGCAAACTCCGCACAGAAAGGACCAAACCCAGGACCTTCTTGCTGTGAGGCGACAGTGCTACCCACCGAGCCACTGTGCCACCCGTGGAGAAAACAGCTCAACTTAATTATTATAATCGTTGTCCACATAATATTGGCATACATCAATATCTGGCGGTTCTGGTTTCACCAGGAATACCCTGGACAGGGTTTCATTCCATCACAGGGCTTCGACAATCCCACTTAGACATAGCCAAATAATAGAACATGTCTGTGTAGTCGCCCTCGGCTTGCTCAACAGGGGTTTTTGTATCTGTTGGTCCTGGATTTTGTAAAGTTGCTTTGAGACAATGTATATTGTAAAAAGCGCTATATAAATAAAGTTGACTTGACTTGACTTGACAACCCGGAGTCAAGGAATAATGCGTTGATCCGCATATGGACTAGCCTCGTGCAGGTGAAAAGATACAGTGGGCTACTGCACACGTGTCGGAGGGGTGTGTGTCAGTCTCAGCTCTCCTCAACCAGGGTGAGGATCAACATCAGTAGAGAGGAAGCATAATGCAATTGGGTAATTGGATATGCTAAAGTCGGGAGAAAAAGGTAAGAAAATGCATTAAAAAACAAAAAACTAAAACATTTAGGGACAATTTAGAGCAACCAATCCACCTTCTGGGATGTATTTAGGAAGTGGAATGATATTAAAAATCAAAGCCCTGGGTCAAAGCCCAGGATCAGAAATTGTACAGCGCCCCTGGAGCAGACAGGGTTAAGGGTCTTGCTCAAAGGTCCAACAGTGACTGCATAGCAGAGCATGAATTTGAACCGACTAACAGCCCAAAGCTCTACCCACTAGACCACCAGTGTCCCTAAATACACTAATAATAACAAACTAAGCATCACTGAAGTGTGTGGTAGGGAGTGTTCAGGTCCAATAATAAGCAAATACGAAAAGTTACAGAAGAAATCAGGAAGATTTCATGGTACACAAAGAAGAAAGCAGCTGCTTCCATACCATATGGTCTCGTCTCGGAGGAAGGTGAGCTCTGTCCATTCATGATTTTCTGGCTAGACTTCAAACAGAGGTGAATTAATAAGAAAAGTTTGAGATGTCACCGCCTGGCCAGAGAAGAAGGAAAGAAAATAGAAGAAAAGCAAGCTTGTGATGGCGAGAGAGCTGAATAACGTGTTATAAATACATCCAAGCTGTCCCGATGCCAGGCTGACTCACATATAAGTACGATAAGTCCCACAGTCGCTGCCCGACGGAGGAGAACTGGATTTCTCACCAAGCTGGATTTCTGTAGAACGTGTGAGGACATGACTGAGGGGATGAAGAGGGTGGATAATAACGGGGCGAGAGAGCGGCTGGGGCGGCTTGCGCCCGAGCCAAAGTGTGGTGGGGTTTTAATGATGCATCTGGTCGAGTCAAATGATTCTGGACACATGGCAAAGCCCAGTTTGATGGTGGCTTTGATGCCATCCATCACACACACTAATACACAAACGCACATACACTCACCCTTATAGTCACGAATGCGCGAGGGGTCACTCGCCTCCCTCTTTTAATGATCTGGCAGGCCACGAAAGGTAAATGATAATTCGCTTTAAGTGGAGCTGTTAGGACTTAAAGCCTCGCAGGCTTGGTTTGGTTTCACTTCACCACATGGCCACGTTGGCGTGTTAACATGCCGGACCCAGTGATGAATTCGTGAAGGGTTTTGACTCAAGACGGATCAGCCGGGCCCGACAGGCTCAACGCAGACATGAATTCAAATCTCAGACCAGCCTGGTTCAAACAAACAGATGGGATGGGGCTTGAACCAGTAACCATTTGATTACTAGTCCAGTACCTTAACCATCAGGCTAATACAACCCTATTATGTTACACTCTCACTCTCACTCACTTTCTTACCCGCTTATCCAGTTAGGGTCGCGTTGGGGGGGTGCTTGAGCCTATCCCAGCTTTTCAATGGGCGCAAGGCACGCAGTAACACCCTGGACAGGGTGCCAGTCTATTGCAGGGCAGACACCTATAGGGCAATTCAGTGTCTCCAATTAACCTGACTGCATGTTTTTGGACTGTGGGAGGAAACCGGAGCTCCCGGAGGAAACCACCTTCTTGCTGTGAGGCGACAGTGCTGGTGACAGTGCTACCCACCGAGCCACCGTGCTGCCCACTATTATATTAAATTTTATGCACTTTATCCAAAGTGACTTACAGTTGTGACAGTATACAGTCTAAGCAAATTAGGGGTAAGGGTCTTGCTCAAGAGCCCAACAGTGGCATCCTTCTGATTACTAGTCCAGTACCTTAAGCAGTAGGCCACATGACTGCCCGATTACTACATGGATTATTACATGAATCGGTGGTACCTATGTGATGTGATGTTCAGTGTTATTTACAATGGCATCTTTGGCACAATAAACTCTGGGCAGTATCCGACTGGTCAGTGAAACTACACACAAACCTACTAAGTGAATCCAAATGCAAACGCACCTAATCAGTGAATCACAAATACACACATTAACGTACAGCAGAAGTGGAAACTGGAATATAAGTGATATTACCAATAACAGCATTTGATCTCACCTGACTGGTATATTACCTTCCTATCACAATGATGATTGTCATTTGTGACTGTAATAACACGTCCAAAGCTTTCCATGCCTTAACCCTCAGTCAAAATAACACACCTGTAATAATGCAAAACACTCACCATTGATGTTCAATGCTTGCACCAAATTTATTAGACACTGCATTGTGCTTAAGGTACTGGACTAGTAATCAGAAGGATGCCACTGTTGGGCCCTTGAGCAAGACCCTTAACCCTAAATTACTTAGACTGTATACTGTCACAACGGTAAGTCACTTTGGATAAAAAAAAAGTCTGCTAAAATGCCTAAAATGTAATATAATAGCGGGCAGCACGGTGGCTTGGTGGGTAGCACTGTCACCTCACAGCAAGAAGGTCCTGGGTTTGATCCCCAGGCGTGGCGGTTCGGGTCCTTTCTGTGCGGAGTTTGCATGCTCTCCCCGTGTCTGCGTGGGTTACCTCCCACAGCCCAAAAACATGTAGTCAGGTTAATTGGAGACACTGAATTGCATGTGTGTGTATGTGTATGTGTGTCTGCCCTGCGATGGACTGCCGCCCCGTCCAGGGTGTTACTGCACTCCTCATGTGATTTAATGTCTACCCGAGCTTTCCAGCTGCATGGCATCTGTATAAATAATAAAAAGTTTATTTCACAGTTACGTATAGCAACCGATCATATAGAATTTAAGAATAAGCAAATACAGTAGCTATAAATACACTTTTAATGGTTAGTGGTTCTTTAATTCCTGATTAGATCTAAAGAGCAACGTCTGTAGGATTAGTCCGTGCTCTGGATTTAAGGTACACTAGGACATTATTTGAGCAAGTAATCTTATTGGCTTTGCAGAATTTAAATATAGTGCTGTAATTTTAAAGCTTTAAGATGCGTAGGTTCCTAATGTGTGCTAATTGTGTCCGTGTGAGTCATTAAAACCCAAGTAAGCTTGCTTGTTTTATGTTTCGTTATAAAATGTTGGGTCATTTTTTAGCTGGTGTAAACACTAATATCGTCCGTACAGGCCACCTGATAATAAAACGTCAAGGGAGCGAAAATATGCACATAGAAATAGCCTACGCATCTACTACTAATAATGGAAAAGTAATGTTTGACAAGATGACCCAGCCCACAATCTGCATTTCAGTTCATACCAAAGATGTTCAGTAGGGTTTAGATCAAGGCTCTGTACAGTCTACTAGACTTCCTCCACACTAAACCGTTCGAACTATTTTTAGGGACCTTGTTTTCCTTTTTTGTGCACTGGGACACACTTATACTATATATAAATCTTCAAAAAGTTTCCTCACTTTTATATTTTCATTGGAAACAGTGAGGGCGGAGGGGAGGAGTACTAATTCATCATGTCTGAGAGACTGAAAGAGAGCTTATAGTCTGGATGTTGCACCGTCTGATTTCCACCTTCTTGGACCACTCGAAGAAGCTTTAAGGGGAAGAAGATTTTCATGTGATGATGATGTGAAAGCAGCGGCGCATCAGTGACTACGCGCTTAACCAGAAACATGTTTTGCTGATGGTATTAAGAAGTTGGTACGACGAAAAATGCATCACAAAGGAAAATTGATGCAATTTGTTTGGAAATTCTTAATAAATCGAGTTTAAAAAAGTGCGGAAACTTTTTGAAGAACGCTTATATGTGTTATGTTCTATATTTTTGATACACTGTTGAAAAAATGGGTGTGACAAAAACAGCTCAAGTAAATTATTAGAATTGTTGTCCACATATTATTCATTTCACCAGAGAACACTGGGCGCAGGGCAGGGTGCTGTTCCATCTCAGGTTTGTTCACTCCCCCCACAAACTCATGAAGGGAGCAAATACTTTTTCACAGCGCTGTATAGCTAAGTGCTGGGGGTTTGTCCAATAATCTTTAAGCAACACACACACACACATGAATCCAGCAAAGAGAAATCCTAAGATCTAACGCTGTGTCAGAACCGAGCGACTCCCTCGTAACTCTGGGCGGTAAATGTGGCAGTTTCGCCAGCAGGCGCAGTAGCTGCGGCAGCGGGAGCAGCGGAAGACGGCGGGCTCCGAAGCCGCCTCGCAGCGGTACAGACAGAGAGATGAAAAGACTTGCGATGGGAGCGAACGCGTCCCCTGAGGCTGGTAATCGGTCAGCGCTGAAGGGAACGCGGGCCTGCTTTTGTTCCCGTCAGTAACGGGAGATCAGAGGCGAGGTACCGGGCCTGTAGCGACGTCCTCTTACAAGTGATCAGAGGCGGATCAGGGTGCCGTGGCACGTGGGTGTCCTCGCTTTCTTGTGTTCTTTTCCTACCAGGCTGGCAGATCTTTTCCTGAGGGGAGGAAAACAGAGGTTAAGCGCGAGCTGAAGAGTCACCGGTGTACACGCTTGAAAAGGAGAGTTATCTTCCCCCCATATTGTCCGCCCGTGTCTATCACTTTCCTCCCTCTCACATGGGCAAACAGTGGGGCGTTAAAGATCTCTTATCCTCTCCCCGAGCGAGGGAACCGCAAACTCGGCACTCAGAGGCAATATTTCTCCTCTCTTCCCTTTTTATTTCTTTTAAAGTTGAAGCTTAAAAGGTAATGCAGCTTTTTAGGGTTCCAGACGTAAAGTGAGATGGGAAATGTGATTCTGAAGCATTAGATATTAACACTTGAGTATTGCTGTGGGAGGGAGGCGGGCGTTTCGATCATTTAGTGATAGAAAGATGGAAGCCCCAGGGGCGATGCCTTAGGAAATGTAGAAAACGTTTAAAAGGCCTGTTCCTCTTACAGTAATGGAATGAAAAAGGCTAGATATCATTATGTCTGTTTGCCTGAAAAAGAAAAATGATCCTCACACGTACTGTAGCTTAGCTTGAATGTTGCGAGGAGGCGCGATTTTTCGTCTTGACTAGATGAGTCAACGTAGGTGATGTTCACGATAAACTGTGAAGTCAAACTGTCCTGCACTACTAAATCTCCTAACCAATCTTTCAACTCTGGCCAGGGTCTGCTACAGTTCCAACTAGGTAACTGTAAATGTTTCAAACATCTGGATGACCAGCCCGGAGCGACCGCAAGCAGTTACTGCACCTTAGGACTTACTCCCATATAGATATACCATATAGAAGCACTTTGTAGTTCTACAATTACTGACTGTCGTCCATCTGTTTCTCTGCATGCTTTGTTAGCCCCCTTTCATGCTCTTCTTCGATCGTCAGGTATTATTTAGGTGGTGGATCATTCTCAGCACTGCAGTGACAACACCTTACTGTCACTGCTGGACTGAGAATAGTCCACCAACCAAAAATATCCAGCCAACAGCACCCTGTGGGCAGCATCCTGTGACCACTGATAAAGGTCTAGAAGATGACCGACTCAAACAGCAGCAATAGATGAGCGATCGTCTCTGACTTTACATCTACAAGGTGGACCAACAAGGTGGTAGGAGTGTCTAATAGAGTGGACAGTGAGTGGACACGGTATTTAAAAACTCCACTCATACCAGCACAACACACACTAACACACCACCACCATGTCAGTGTCACTGCAGTGCTAAGAATCATCCACCACCTAAATAATACCTGCTCTGTAGTGGTCCTGTGGGGGTCCTGACCATTGAAGAACAGCATGAAAGGGGGCTAACAAAGTATGTAGAGAAACAGATGGACTACAGTCAGTAATTGTAGAACTACAAAGCTGATAAAATGCACCTTAGTACATTCAGACCTATACGTGTTGCTCTGCCTTCTTTTGGAAAACAAGAACCCCAAGGTTACCTGAAAGTCACTGATCTTCTTCCAAAAAGCAAAAACTTCTTTTTCATGCCTTTGCCATTCCACATCTGCCAGGGCGCCGTGCCCGACCTTGACTGTTAGCGACTATTATATATTTACCAGCTCCTCTCGATAAGAGCCGTCTTGTCTCTCTTTCCCACAAACAAAGCTGCATTATTCCCAAAACCACATTTCAGTTCAGTACTGGATTACCCAGTAGAGTCAGCTAATAGCTTTGAGTAAGACACACACACCGGTCTGCGTTTGTGTGTGTGTGTGTGTGTGCGTTAAGTGTGTCATGTGTTTTTGATAGGATGTCGATGTTAAGGCGATGGAGGCGCGCTGAGGTAAAATTGATGATTAATTTGATGTTTGATGCAGCATGAGGCTTTTGGCCAAGAACTACTGGCATTGAGTCAGACCAACTGTTTAAGGTAGAACTGTCGACAGTAGTGGATCTATTGATTGTTTACTCTTTACGCATGACATCTAACTTAAAAAAAAAAGGTTAAATTGATTCAAAGAGTGAGGGTATAATGTCATGTAGTTTGAGAATCGCTTAGATGACAGATGTGCAGGTACAGCACCAGTACAGCTGTGTAGAAACAATAACCAGTTGTTTACCGAGGATAAATATAGCTAACTGTTAACGCCACCTTATCCGTGTAGCGCCGCGCGTCGGGCTCACCTGTGTGCCGTGACTGGCGGTGTTTAGCTGCCGCTCTAACCCTGTAGTGTGATAATGTGGCTAGCAAATGTGTGATGAGGGGTGTGGAGGTTAGATTGGATGTTGTGTGTGTTTGTGTGTGCATGTGTACATGTGTGTGTGTGTGTGTGTGTGTGTGATTTTGGGAGGGGGGGTGGTTACCACGGAAATGGATGTGTTGGCCTCATCAACGAGCTCCCAGCTGGTGAGGGCTCGGAAGCGCGTCTTGGCAAGCACGCGGTCAGGGGGGAGTTTGCATCTGTGCAGCCTTGGCACTCAGCTGGAGGGGGGGGTGGTGGTGGGGTACAAACGTCAGGTCTTAAAGGAGACCCACCCACCCATCCATCCAGCCTTTGAAAGACAAGGGTGGGAAGAACAATATGTGTGTGTATATACAGTATATATACAGTGAAAAAGGACTGGGTACAGGGTCAGGGTCCTTTCAGGGTGAAGTTTGCATGTTCTCCGTGTGTACATGAGGGTCAAGTCTAAAGACACGCAGTCAGGCCAACTTGGAGCTTTTAAAACGCACCGTGTGAATGTGTGCGTTTGTATGTGTGTGAACTGGCAACCTGTCCGAGGTGTATCCTAGTGAATCTGACCCACCCAATCTGTGTTCTACACCCCCCTCCTTCCCCCATTAGATTTCACCCCCCCCTCACAGTTCAGGATGCTTACGAATCGGAGAGCTTGGCACTTCTTCTTGTTGTCTTTCCTCCGTGGTGGTGAGGGCTTTATGCTGTGAACAGTCTGGAGCTTTAGGTTCCGCCCGGTGTCACAATTGGCGCGTGACGCACAGGGGTGCGAACGGAGAGGAACTCGCGAAACGTCAACTTCGGATGAGCTGAGACGACACCAGGACTCTGCTCTTTTGGTTTGGAGCGTGCACAGTGCTTGAACACAATGCTGAGGGGTTGTGACATTCATGTCATGGTACAATTAGTATGGGTGTCCATATACTTTTGTCCAATTATATTATGTGTATGTCCACAGAATGCTCACCACAACTTTCTCATTGGTCCTCTGGGCTTAACAGGATCTGAGCACCGTATCAGAACCAGAGGATGACCACACACTAAAGGTCTACCGCCAGCAGATGTCTACAAGCACAACATGAACAAAAGCCGCTCTTGTCCCCTCCAGTGTCAGAACGGGGTGAAGAGCCGACGCCTGACAGACAGACAGTCACCACCACAACCTCTTACTTCACCAGAACCATCAGGAGGCATGTGATGAAGGACAGACAGCTCATTTCCAGGAGGGTTAGGACTAGCTTTAGGGTCTGTCCCAGTCTCCTCCTCTGGAGCAGACAGGGTTACGGGCCTTGCTTAATGACCCAATGGTTTCATAGCAGAGCTGGGATTTGAACTCTTAACCTTTGCATGGATAACCCAAAGCTCTACCAATTAGGCTACCACTGTCCCACAAGAGGTGCAAATGGAAGGAAAGTCTAGTTCCCTCTGAACTACACTTCAAAGCATTCCCTGCACCTCATCAAATGTCACTTACATCAAATGGGGTACCTGGGACTAAGCTAAGTTTGAGGATGCGGTCTTTAGTAGTAGTTCCTTCTTCCTTCCTATCTTTGTAATTCCTTCCTTCCTTCCTTCCTTCCTTCCTTCCTTCCTTCCTTCCTTCCTTCCTTCCTTCCTTCCTTCCTATATTTATAATAATAATAATAATAAATTTTATTTATATAGCGCTTTTCAAGATACTCAAAGACGCCTTCCTACCTACCGTTGTAGTTCTTTCCTTCCTATATTTGTAGTTCCTTCCTATCTTTGCATCTCCTTCTTTCCTACCTTTGTAGTTTCTTTCTTCCTTCCTATCTTTGAAGTAGTTCCTTCATTTCTATATTTGTAGTTCCTGCCTTCCTACCTTTGTAGTTCCTTTCTTCCTTCTTACCTTTGCAGTTCCTTCCTACCTTTGTAGTTCCTTCCTTCCTTCCTTTGTAGTTCCTTCCCTCCTTCCTTTGTAGTTCCTTCCTTCCTTCCTTTGTAGTTCCTTACTTCCTTCCTACCTTTGTAGTTCCTTCCCTCCTTCCTTTGTAGTTCCTTCCTTCCTTCCTTTGTAGTTCCTTACTTCCTTCCTACCTTTGTAGTTCCTTCCTTCCTTCCTTTATAGTTCCTTCCTTCCTGCCTTTGTAGTTCCTTTCTTCCTTCCTACCTTTGTAGTTCCTTCCTACCTTTGTAGTTCCTTCCTTCCTTCCTACCTTTGTAGTTCCTTTCTTCCTTCCTACCTTTGTAGTTCCTTCCTTCCTTCCTTCCTTTATAGTTCCTTCCTTCCTACCTTTGTAGTTCCTTTCTACCTTTGTAGTTCCTTCCTACCTTTGTAGTTCCCTTCTTCCTTCCTACATTTGTAGTTCCTTCCTTCCTTTGTAGTTCCTTCCCTTCTTCCTTCCTACCTTTGTAGTTCCTTCCTTCCTTTGTAGTTCCTTCCCTCCTTCCTTCCTACCTTTGTAGTTCCTTTCCTACCTTTGTAGTTCCTTCCCTCCTTCCTTCCTACCTTTGTAGTTCCTTCCTACCTTTGTAGTTCCTTCCCTCCTTCCTTCCTTTCTTTGTAGTTCCTTCCTTCCTTCCTACCTTTGTAGTTCCTTCCCTCCTTCCTTCCTTTCTTTGTAGTTCCTTCCTTCCTTCCTACCTTTGTAGTTCCTTCCCTCCTCCCTTCCTTTCTTTGTAGTTCCTTCCTTCCTTCCTTCCTACCTTTGTAGTTCTTTTCTTCCTTTTTGTCCTTCTTACCTTTGTAGTTCCTTTCTTCCTTCCTTTCTCCCTCATAGTTCCTTCCTGCTATTCCTTTAAAAGTGCCTTCCTTCCCTCCTTCCACCGTAGTTCCTTTCTTCCTTCTTCCTTTGCAGTTCCTTTCTTCTTTCCTTCCTTTTCTCCTTTTCTTTGTTCTTTACCTTTTGTAGTTCTTTCCTTTTTTCTCACTTCTTCCTTTTTAGTTTCTTCCTTCCTTTCCTTCTTGCTTCGTAGTTCCTTCCTTCCTTCCTTCCTTCCTTCCTTCCTTCCTTCCTTCCTTCCTTCCTTCCTTCCTTCCTTCCTCCGCTTCCCTTCCTTTCTTCCTTTATAGTTTTTCTGCCTACTGTCCTACTTTTCTAACACACTCTAATACTTAGTCTTAAGAATAGGACCCAGAAGAGATGCTGTGTCGCTTACATATGGTCTAAATTTATGTTTTTTAATAAATTTGTAAAAACCCCTTTTCCTTATTGCCTCAGTTTAGTAGTCTCCAGTTTCCAGCTGTAGCATTATTACTATTTTTATTATTATTTTTTATTATTATTTTTTTCTGTGGGACTTGGGAGACTACATCTGCCACAACATCGTTTCATATCACAGATCGTGGCTAAGAATATTGACATACTTGCAAAAGAGTGCTAGACACTTGATTTACTAGGTGCTAATTAGTTGAAGAAAGTAACCTTTAACATCCGGGTCTGTACCCATGGGAACCCCAGCTGCCGTTCTGCTAGTAGCCGCCCTGTGCTTGCTTTCTATTCAGTTCATACAGGTGAAATTTAGTCTAAGCTTTAATACTGTGCTAATGGTTTAAAATAATTTAACTTGAACTTGATGCACAATGGGTAGCACTGTCACCTCACAGCAAGAAGGGCCTGGGTTCAGTTCCTTTCTGTGTGGAGTTCTTTGTTTGCATGTTCTCCCTGAGTCTGTTTGGGTTTCCCCTTTGGGTTTAAGAAAACTGGAACTCTTAAACATTGCCCTATGTATGTGTGTGTATGTGTGTGTGTTTCTCTGTAATAAACTGGCAACCTGTCCGGGGTGTTTTCTGCCTCTCGCCCAATTAATCTGACCCACCGCGACCCTGACCACGATAGAGCAGGAATAAAACAGACAGTGAATAAATGAATGGATAAAGGAATGATATATAAACAACCAGACAAACAAACAATAAATAATCGATCAATACTTAAATTACATTTTAGAGTGTGTCTGTGGGAGTTTGTGTCCATCAGTGAGATCAGGCACTGTTGTTGAATAAAAATAATAATAACAATAATAATAATACTAGTTAAAAAAATACCATTTAAAATAAATAAATCAAATTAAAAATAATAATAATAGTAAAAAAATACCATTTAAAATAAATAAATTTAATTAAGAATAATAATAATAGTAAAAAATAATACAATTTAAAATAAATACATACATAAAATTATTATTTATAATAATAATAATAATAATAATAATAATAGTAAAAATAATACAATTTAAAATAATAAATAAATAAATAAAATATTTATAAAAATAAATAAACTTAATTTTAAACTTATTATTATTATTATTAACTTTTTGTGAGGAGTTTGGTATGTTCTCTCTATGTCCCTACTTGTTTCTTCTGGGTTGTCAGCTTATCAGATGTACTGTAGGTAATTTGTAAATTACTATAAATTAAACATTGTAAGTGATTATGTAACAAGGTGGGTGATGCCACCCCACCCATCCCAATGAGTTGGTCCCCTTAATCTCAATGTGCACTTAAAAATCAATAAATAATAATAATAAAAATAATGAGTAAATACATTGTTTTACATCTGGCTTTTGGTCACTTTTTATAGGAGTTTGATATGTTCTCTTTATGTCCACACTGAATTTGGTAATTTGGCTACTATAAATTATGGCTATGTTATGGCTATGTTGGTCATGGCTGATTGTTTATAGGTGTCAAACCTATCTTACTACCTCACTGGCTAAATGTGATTAACATACACAGATGTAGGAATCCTTTCCTTCTCCTCTTGGTTACCTTTGCTTACCATCAGGTTTTACCCCCTTCCTTTCCTGCCCCTCCTCTCTGTTCATCTGAGCTGATCTAATGATTCATGGCGCTGCATCGAGCCGCTTGTCGGAGATCAATCATCCCGGTCTCTCGGTCGGAGCGTTCCTTCGAATGTTTGAGCAGAGGGTCATTAGAGAGAACTGTTTGGAAGTGTTTTGTGAACCTAAGCCGCTTCAAAGGTCAGAGAATCCGTAGAAGGAGGCTTTTTGAAAAGTGCCGTTGTACGTCTGTACGCGCCGAGCGTTTGCGTGTATCAGAGAGGCCTTGTCAGGCTCGTCGTGACTCGGCTGCCCTTTGTTAGCGTGAATGCTTAAACAGTCCTCCGCCGGGCTCGAACCCCGGATAAATAATTTCCGCCGCCTGTCGCGCTGATTTGAGACGTGCGAGGCTGCGGGTCGGGCCGCGAAACCAGACGAGACGAAAGGAGGGGAGGACGGATGAGATGAGATGAGATGCTGGCGTGGAGAACATAGCGCAACAAGGAGCTTTGTTTTATGTGGCTTGTCTATACCTACTAATGAGAATCTCCGCTGTGATTTGCATTGCATCGCGTAGCTAGCATGGCGTAGCTCTCTGAACGACTCTTGAAAGGATTTGAGCTCTGGCTTTGCGAGATCAGACCTGTTTTTAGCTCGATTTTGCTCGGGATGTGTTGTAGCAGCAGTTCTATTGTTTAAAATTGAAAAGTTTTTGTGTCTCTACCTGATGACCTTGCGATTGTCTGATTAAAACGGATGTTCGTTCGCCACGGAGCTAAACGAAAGGACTCCCGCTGTTTGCAAGCAAGGAAACTTCGATGATTGGCTTATAATAGCAGAATTTGACACTAACTTTTAATTGATTGAGCCTGTTTCTGCTCTCAGACTTGCTTCAAAGCCGATACCACAATGAAATGTTCATCATCTCCGCCTCAGAAGTGACATTTTGGGGTAACTTCATCTTTAGCTGAGAAAAGTGCCAGACCGCAACGCCATATGTGCTTAAAGCTCCTCTTTTTACTATTAAAAATAATCCATGTATAATAATAAATGCTTTAATATGCTTTTGATGGCGTACACTAGTACACTATGAGCTTAAAAGTATAAAGACACCCCATATGCTTCCAACTTTGTGGGAACAGCTTGAAAAAGACCCGTTTTTGTTCCAGTCAGACACAAACTGAGGTCTATAAAGACACAATTTTGAGGAACTCCAGTGTCTCGCACAGATTATCCAACCTCACTGATATGTGCCTCCAATATCTAGTCTGTTTTGGCCACCAGAACATTAGCCAGTCATGTCCATGCATAGGTCTAACCGGCCATTAGTACGCTGAAATTCAAACTCTGGATCCCTGAATCCCATTAGCAGTGGACTAGCCTACTTCACCCAAGCTATAATATATATAATATAAAAGTAATGATAATAACAATAATAATAATATTAATAACAACAATAATAAAAAGAATAATATTAATAATAATAATAACAATAATAATATTAACAATAATAACAACAACAATAATATTAATAACAACAACAATAATAATAATATTAATAATAATAATAACAACAATAATATTAATAATAATAATAATAATAATAAAAACAACAATAATAATATTAATAATAATAATAATAAAAAAAAAACAATAATAATATTAATAATAATAATAATAACAATAATAACAATAACAACAATAATAATATTAATAATAATAATAATAATAAAAATAATAACAATAATATTAATAATAATAACAATAACATTATCAATAATAAAAGTAATAATAATAATAATAATAGTATTAATAATAATACTCTGCCAGAATGTTTTGCGTCAAAAATATTTAATCACCAGCTTAAATGATTTTTAAATTATGTTTTTGCTTCAGGATGTAATTTTTCTTGTTAGTGATTGGTGCTGGCTACTTTTTGCCCGTATAAATAGGGCTAGTTTGACTGCCACGCATTATAATAGGAAAATATAAGGAGCTTTGTCGAGAAAAATAAATTATAGATTAATGCAAGACCTGCAGCAATAAGACAGCAATGTGGCACGTTCATTACTTCTGCTTCATTTATCAATAACATGCAGTGTGATCTCTGTTTATTTAAAAAAGCTGAAAAACACACTGCTTATAATTATTCATTTAGAGTGTTTCACTCGTTTCCAGCTGCTTTGGGGAGTCTCCATTTTTTTCTATGATTGCTTATTAGATTCTTTGTAACAGTTGTGTCTGGCTAAGCACATACACATCGACGCTTCACTTCAGAATCTTAAGTGGACTTAAAACAGAATTACTACATATATAAAACAGGCACTTTGTAAGGCAGGAGGTGCTGATAAAACCTAGACTTGACCTTTCCTGACCGTGTAAAACCAACTGCTGTACATGTTTGTATTGAATAACTGGTTAAACCATCCAGCAGTCTCTCAGTAATGGATATCTGGCAACGTGTCCGTCTTTATGAAAACTCGCCTCGCACCTGTTAGGGTGCCTGCGACGTTTGGTGATAGTACCATCAGGTCACAGCGTCGCAGGCGTTACAGAACAACAAAGAGCTCGGCCTTAAATACTAGGCCAGCTCATTAGGTGCTAACGCGCGGCACCTGTGATTCCCCTATTTAAGGGGGTGTCATCTGGTTGCCGGCGTCGCACCTTTCTCTTTATTTCGGTACAGTACTGCTCAAGTCGCTTCGTTTTTCAGGGACAGTTTTGGGTAGCCCCGGGCGCTTTGTAGAGCGGCGGGTGTGTACGTCGAAAGGCGGAGGTATTATAGGATTTTGGTTACCTGGTAGGGAAAGGTGGTGCGACTTCGTACAGCCCTCGCGCTGTCTTTGTTTTGCAGCGCAGCGTTCCTTGCTGGGAATTGCGGTTAGCATTTGGCTATCATTAGCCTCAACCGCATCCTCAGCTCTTCCTCTTTGGCCGTTCTGCCTAGCGGATTCCCCAGATCCGGTTTGGTTGTGTGGGTTGGGCTTCTGCTGCCTCCCGCCGTATTCCCGGTTCGAATCCGCACCTCAGCAGAATCCTTTATTCTTTAACTCTCACACCGGCTCTTCCCAGCGGACTTACCACCGCTGGTGACACGCCGGCCGATTGTTATTGCCTGCTTTTTGTGTTTTATTTTCCCTTAGCGATCTCACTGTTTTTCCCGAGCGCTTGCGTCGGCTACGCCTCCTCTAAAGCGCAAGCGTTATTTCCGTAAACCGCGCTCTAATAGCGCAGCGAGCAGCGCGAACGCCTCGTGACTAGGCGATCCGGGTTCGCGCCTCGCCTCCTGTGTTTTGTTATTTTTGTGTTCTCCCCTCTCATTCAGTTTGCCAGCGGTCCAGCGGCGTCACTCGGCACTTTGCCTGAGTTGTTTTTTGTTTTCGTTATTTCTCTTTGTTCTTATTTATTTGTCATTTAATAAAATCCTGTTTTTTACTCTGCATCCTTGGGTCCGTCTGCATTCCTCATAACAGAAAGGTGCGACCAATAATGGACCCAGCAGAGTCGCCCCCCGTGACTGATGTTTTGCGTCACCAGGGGGTAACCTTGGGCAGACACGAGCTGGCGCTTAATGAGCTCGCCAACCGAATAGCCGAGATCGCCCAGCTGTTGCCGGCATTGGCGGTCAGCTCGGAGCGCCAGTCGCCCTCCACTCCCGCTTCCCCAGCCACCGGACCAGAGACCCCTTTGCCGCCCCCCGAACGTTTCTCGGGTGAGGCAAAAAAGTGCAGGGGGTTCCTCCTCCAGTGCTCCCTCATCTTTGAGTTGCAGCCCGCCCGCTTTCCCTCAGAGCGCTCGAAGGTCGCCTACGTGATCTCATTACTCACTGGCAAAGCCTTAGAGTGGGCCACTGCTCTCTGGGAGCAGGATGCCCCGGAGTGCTTCTCAGAGTCCTCCTTTCGGGAGGCACTCAGGGACACGTTTTTTCACCCAGTGGGAGGAAGAGACGCGGGTCCACGCCTATTAGAGCTGTCGCAAGGGGGGCGATCAGTAGCGGAATATGTGATTGAGTTCCGTACCCTTGCGGCAGAGTGCGGCTGGGATGAAGGGGCGCTGCATGCCATTTTCCACCGCGGGCTGGGGGAGAAGGTCAAAGACGAGTTGGCTACTCGTGAGCTCCCCACCTCACTCAAGGCCTTTTACGCCCTGGCCACCAATATCGACACCAGGCTCCGACAGCGGGCCCGGGAGCGGACGTCGTACCCTCTTGGCGCCCGATTCCCAGGACCGTCCCGTCCGGTGCCCCGTGACCTGGATCCCGAGCCCATGCAGCTAGGGACGACCCAAAGGCCCACCTTACCTTCCGACCCCCCCTCGAGAAGCCGGGCTCGGTTAAACGAGTAGGCCACCCTCGAGGCGGGGAGTCGAGGGTGGGCCGACCCACCATCCCTCAACATGGTTTGTTCCTGGATGCCGTGTTGCTCTGGGGCTCGGGTTCTACGGACCTCCTGGTGTGTGTCGATTCGGGTGCGGTGGAGAGCTTCATCGACCGCCGCCTGGTGCACAGGATGGGGATTGCGCTTCAACCGCTACGGGTGCCCATAACCGTCCACGCTGTGGACGACCGAGCGGTAGCTGGGAGTCCCATAACTTACCAGACGCGTCCCCTCACGATGCGTCTGGGGAACCACGAGGAGCGGATCACCTTTTTGGTGACCCAGGTCCCTCAGCTCCAAGTGGTCCTGGGACACTCCTGGCTCAGAAAGCACAATCCCCAGATCGATTGGGTATCTGGGTCAATCTTTGCTTGGGGAACCAGGTGCCATGACGCATGCTTGCTGCCAGCGAGTATGTCGCCGGCGCCACCATCGTCTGAAGCGATGGCCCCCGATCTGACCCAGGTACCCCCTGTGTACCATGACCTACGTGAGGTCTTTAGCAAGTCCCGGGCGCGGGACTTGCCCCCCCACAGACCCTTTGACTGTGCCATCAACCTGCTTCCTGGCACTACTCCTCCTAGGGGGCGCCTTTTTTCCCTGTCGGCTCCCGAAAGGCAAGCCATGGAGGAGTATGTCAAGGAGGCAATCGATCAGGGGTTCATCCGTCCGTCGTCCTCCCCAGCTGGGGCAGGCTTCTTCTTCGTTGGGAAGAAGGACGGATCGTTGCGCCCCTGTATCGACTATCGGGGTCTGAACGCCATCACGATCAAGGATCGGTATCCACTGCCGCTGATGGCCACAGCTTTTGAAGCACTTCAGCGAGCTACCATTTTTTCTAAGCTCGATTTACGCAGTGCGTATAACCTGATCCGGATCAGGCAGGGGGACGAATGGAAGACTGCGTTCATTACGCCCACGGGACACTACGAGTACCGGGTGATGCCCTTTGGGTTAATGAATGCCCCCGCGGTCTTCCAACGCTTTATCAATGAGGCTTTGCGGGAAGCCCTTGATAGATACGTCTATGTATATTTAGACGATATCCTGATCTTTAGCCGGTCCATTGAAGAACACGTTAGGCACGTCCGTCGGGTTCTCCAGCTGTTGTTCGAGCAACGTTTGTTCGTCAAGCTAGAGAAATCCGTTTTTCATGCCCCATCTATTTCATTTTTGGGGTTTATCATTTCCCAAGGTGCCATACGTATGGATCCGGCTAAAGTGAAATCTGTGGAGGACTGGCCAACTCCTAGTTCCGTACGCCAAGTGCAAAGATTTTTAGGCTTTGCAAATTTTTTCAGGCGGTTCATTCGGAACTTTAGCACCGTCGCCGCTCCTTTGACGGCCCTGACAGGCAAGGGACCGTTCAAATGGTCGATGCAGGCCCAGCAAGCCTTTAACAGGCTTAAGACTCTCCTTACCACTGCTCCGGTTTTGCAGTTGCCCGACCCAGAGGAGTCCTTCATAGTAGAAGTAGATGCCTCTGATGTCGGGGTTGGGGCAGTGCTGTCCCAGAGAGTGGGTCCCGAAAAGAAGCTCCACCCATGCGCTTTCTTTTCACATCGTCTAACTCCCACCGAGCGTAACTACCCGGTGGGGGATAAGGAGCTTTTAGCCATCAAGCTAGCGCTTGATGAATGGCGACATTGGCTTGAGGGGGCGAAGCATCCCTTCCTGATCTGGACAGACCATAAAAATCTGTCGTTTATCCAGCAGGCTAAGAGGATGAACTCCCGGCAGGCTCGGTGGTCCCTATTTTTCAGTCGCTTCCACTTCACCCTGTCTTATAGACCAGGGTCGAAGAATGGCAAGCCTGACGCTTTATCCAGGCAGTGGGAGTCGACCGGACCCAAAACCGAGCCTGAGCCTATCATCCCCCCGAGTCTGATTGCTGCCCCAATGGTGTGGGGCATATCAAAAGTCATTAGGGACGCCCAAGCTGTGGAACCCGACCCCGGTGGAGGTCCACCTGATCGGCTGTTTGTGCCCACTACAGTCCGTCATCAGGTGTTGGAATGGGTCCACGCGTCCCCATTTGCGGCTCATCCAGGAGTTTCTAAGACCCTGGAGCTACTGCGCCGAAGATTTTGGTGGCCGGGGATGGAGATACAGGTCAAGGACTTTGTCCGAGCCTGTGCTATCTGTGCGACTAATAAGAGCACTAGAGAGCGTCCTAGAGGACTTCTCCATCCATTACCAGTACCGTCAAGACCGTGGTCCCATCTGGCACTGGATTTTGTTACGGGCTTGCCCAAATCCAGGGGATTCACGGTGGTACTGGTGATTGTTGACCGGTTCACTAAATCTTGCCTGTTCGTTCCTCTGCCCAAGCTACCGTCTGCCATGGCGACCGCCCAGGCGATACTGCAACATGTGGTGAGAGCACATGGGGTCCCATCCGACATTGTGTCGGATCGGGGCCCGCAGTTTATCAGTCAGACCTGGCGGTCTTTTTGCCAACTCCTAGGGGCAACGGCAAGCTTATCCTCGGGGTACCACCCCGAGTCCAACGGGCAGTCGGAACGGGTTATCCAGGATCTGGGCAAGATGCTTCGGTGCCTCACTGCAGGGAATCCAGCCACTTGGGCGGATAAACTGTTGTGGGCTGAATTCGCCCACAATACCCTGCACCACGCTGCATTAGGAATGTCACCATTTGAGGCACAGTTTGGGTACCCTCCTCCACTGTTTCCCGAGCAGGAACAAGAGGTGGCGGTCCCAACTGTGCGTCAACACATCCGTCGTTGCCGTGCCGCTTGGCGAAAAGCAAGGCAGGCTCTTCTAGCCGCGCAACGCTCCATGAAGCGTACTGCTGATCGCAAGCGGCAGCCGGCCCTCATGTTCCGGCCGGGCCAACGAGTTCTCCTGTCGACGAGGGATCTCCCCGTCAAAGGTGCCCCTCACAAGCTGGCACCCAGGTACATTGGCCCGTTTAAGGTGGTCAGACGGATAAATCCGGTGACATACAGGTTGGAGTTGCCCCCCAGGATGAGGGCACACCCAACCTTTCATGTCTCCCAACTTCGCCCATTTGCGTGCGAGGGAGCTAGACCCCTCCCCCAACCTCCCGCCCCTCGTATCATCCAGGGTGCCCCTGCATTCACGGTCCGCCGCCTCCTGGATAGCAGGAGGGTGCAGGGTAGCACCCAATACTTGGTGGATTGGGAAGGTTACGGCCCCGAGGAGCGTTCGTGGGTACCGGCTCGCCAGATCCTGGACCCCGAACTGATCCGTGAGTTCAGGAGAAACCGAACCGCGGGTCTTGGGACCTCGGGAGCTGTCCCTAGAGGGGGGGGTACTGTTAGGGTGCCTGCGACGTTTGGTGATAGTACCATCAGGTCACAGCGTCGCAGGCGTTACAGAACAACAAAGAGCTCGGCCTTAAATACTAGGCCAGCTCATTAGGTGCTAACGCGCGGCACCTGTGATTCCCCTATTTAAGGGGGTGTCATCTGGTTGCCGGCGTCGCACCTTTCTCTTTATTTCGGTACAGTACTGCTCAAGTCGCTTCGTTTTTCAGGGACAGTTTTGGGTAGCCCCGGGCGCTTTGTAGAGCGGCGGGTGTGTACGTCGAAAGGCGGAGGTATTATAGGATTTTGGTTACCTGGTAGGGAAAGGTGGTGCGACTTCGTACAGCCCTCGCGCTGTCTTTGTTTTGCAGCGCAGCGTTCCTTGCTGGGAATTGCGGTTAGCATTTGGCTATCATTAGCCTCAACCGCATCCTCAGCTCTTCCTCTTTGGCCGTTCTGCCTAGCGGATTCCCCAGATCCGGTTTGGTTGTGTGGGTTGGGCTTCTGCTGCCTCCCGCCGTATTCCCGGTTCGAATCCGCACCTCAGCAGAATCCTTTATTCTTTAACTCTCACACCGGCTCTTCCCAGCGGACTTACCACCGCTGGTGACACGCCGGCCGATTGTTATTGCCTGCTTTTTGTGTTTTATTTTCCCTTAGCGATCTCACTGTTTTTCCCGAGCGCTTGCGTCGGCTACGCCTCCTCTAAAGCGCAAGCGTTATTTCCGTAAACCGCGCTCTAATAGCGCAGCGAGCAGCGCGAACGCCTCGTGACTAGGCGATCCGGGTTCGCGCCTCGCCTCCTGTGTTTTGTTATTTTTGTGTTCTCCCCTCTCATTCAGTTTGCCAGCGGTCCAGCGGCGTCACTCGGCACTTTGCCTGAGTTGTTTTTTGTTTTCGTTATTTCTCTTTGTTCTTATTTATTTGTCATTTAATAAAATCCTGTTTTTTACTCTGCATCCTTGGGTCCGTCTGCATTCCTCATAACAGCACCGAAACCACTTTTCCAATCCGCAGAATTGAAACGGAATTAAAATCAGCTGGATTGGGTTGATTTTTTGGTTTTGTGGAACCACATGTAAAGTGGCTGTAACTTCACCAGCGAGTGTCTGCCTGCCAGCCGCGGCACCGGTCCAAGTTTTATTTAGCAAATCCTTTTAAAGGACTGAACTGTTCGAATGTTCCTGTGCCAGCTGAACAGCTCATACTGTCTGAGCTTAAAAAGTATGTGGACACTCGTTTATAAGCTTGTTGGATATCCAATTCAAAACCTTGGACACAAAATTTCAAAACTTGTTACAAGCTTTTGACAAGATTGCGGAGTGAGTCTGTGGGAATTCGTGCTTTTATGTCTGCTTGCTAGTTTGACCATGAACAATCCAAACATTTAATGGTCAAGCACCTTGCTTAACGGTCCAACAGGGGCACTGTTGACACAACTAGACACCTTCTGTCATAGAGAAAATAATAATAATAATAATAATAATAATAATAATAATGAAACACAAAAATATGTCATTACTATGATTCTTTGTAGCTGTTGGTTGTTGTTAGCATAAAGCTAGCAGTGAAGAAAATTAGCTTAACTCTGCTCTAGTAACAGGTAGCTTTGGAGTTCCTGTTATAGAGAAAATAATAATAATAATAATAATAACAATAATAATAATAATAATAATAATAATAATAATAATAAATGATTATAATAATAATAATACTACTAATAATAATAATAATAGCTTGGAGTTCCCAAGGACCTTAGTATAAAAATATAATAATGATAATAGTAATAATAATAATAATAATAATAATAATAATAATAACAACAACAACAATGATAATAATAATAACAACAATAATACTAATAATAACAACAACAAACAACGCTAATAATAATAATAATAACAACAAACAACAACGATAATAATAATAAAATTAATAGTAATCAAATAATAATAGTAGTAATATAATAATAATAATAGTAACAATATAATAATACAATATAATATAATATAATATAATATAATATAATATAATATAATATAATATAATATAATATAATATAATATAATATAATATAATTAATATAATATAATATAATAATAATAATAATAATCACAATAATAATAATAAAAACCTAAGCATGACTTTTTGTGCTGCACAGCTCCAAAATCCTGGGGATCTTTGCTTGATCTTTACCTCTGGTAACTCCCTGTTTAGAGTTTAGTATGTTCTTCATATGTCTATGTGGCTATCCACGTCTGTATGAAGTTGCATTGCTTTTTGCAGCTGTAACAACATCCCTCTTCTGTGAAGGCTTTTCCCATTGTTTTTGAATGTGCTTGTGGGAATTTGGTCACTGATGTTGGACAAGAAGACCTGCCTTGCAATCAACTGTATAGTGGGGTGAGGAGGGTGTTCACATACTTTTGTCCACATAGTTCACAATGCAGTTTTTTATATGTTGCAAGGAAGCGCAGGAAGGAAATCCACATGCTGGTGAGTTTCTTTTGTCTTGCAGCTTGTGTCTTGTGTACTTAACGCCGGCTTTTTAATTTTATTTATCTTTCTGCTTTGCTTTTCAGATCTGCAGAAAAAAAAAATCAAAAGTAGGACGTGCAGTTACTCCAGTGCCGCAGCTTTTTGAGATGTTTGTCTTTTTCTCCTTAAAGACCCAGAATTATTTCTGAAAATAAACAAACAAAAAAGTGCCTCTCAATTTGAAGAATATTTAATTGTTTTTTGATGACTTATAACCGTGGGAATTCGACATCTTAAATATTTAAAGACACCCAACCCGGAGTGGAACCGAATTTCCATTTGGTATTGAACCCTCCCTCAATAATTATCCGCCTCTGAAAACAGTAGCAAAGCATCGACGGCGGCCTAGATTGGAACAGACCTCGGAGCCTCGGAGATCTGGGCGAAGACTGTGGCCGCTCTGCCAGATGGTGGCGGCAGTGAGCGTCCTCCTCCTCCTCCGCTCAGCTCTGCCAGCCAGTGATTATAATTTATGATCCATTTCTATTATAGGTGGGGTGTGCGGAGATAGTTACAGTAATAATTATCAGGACTGAAGTGTTTCCTAGGCAACCGGGGCCTTTTTTTTCTCTCCGTTCGTGCTGGTGCGGAGGGGGGGAGAGAGAGCGCCTGTGTTGCATGACATGGCTGGGATAGAGGAGCCACGGACGACGTTCCTGACACTTGACACTTGAGCTGGCATGATGCGTATATGTATATATTTTACACACTGTATGCAACAATGACATTTTTCAGTTGCATTATAATAGATCATAATTAAGGTGTTAGGATTAAAAAAGATAAGAAATGCTCTATGGTGTCCCACAAGGTTCTACTCTGGGACCTTTATAGTTCTCACTTTACATAAAGCTCCTGAAACTTAAACATAATCCTGACTTACTTATTATTTTTGCCTTCAACTTCTGTATGTTGTGAGAGCATCCTGGTGTTAATGCAAACATGACTGGCCAATCACAGGATCTTGAACAAATAGCCGCTTTGCTCAGCGCCCGGCTTGAGTGGTGCTGTAACACCTCACTAAAGAAATAACCATCAAATCCACTCTAAAAGCATCCACATGCATCTGTGTTTATCTGTATTTACATCACTGTATGGTGGTTTCACTTTTAAACTTGCATTATGCAACTCGGGACGCTGCATAACATCGACATAGGAACGCTTAATTTCTCTCAGTTATTACTAGTTATACACTGATCAGCCATAACATTAAAACCACCTCCTTGTTTCTACACTCACTGACCATATAGAGGCACTTTGTAGTTCTACAATTACTGACTGTAGTCCATCTGTTTCTCTACATACTTTTTTAGTCTGCTTTCACCCTGTTCTTTAATGGTCAGGACCCCTACAGGACCACCACAGAGAGGTATTATTTAGGTGGTAGATCATTCTCAGCACCTCAGTGACACTGACATGTTGGTGGTGTGTTAGTGTGTGTTGCGCTGGTATGAGTGGATCAGCGCTGATGGAGTTTTTAATACCGTGTCCACTCACTGTCCACTCTATTAGACACTCCTACCTAGTTGGTCCACCTTGTAGATGTAAAGTCAGAGATGATCGCTCATCTATTGCTGCTGTTTGAGTTGGTCATCTTCTAGACCTTCATCAGTGGTCACAGGACGCTGCCCACAGGGTGCTGTTGGCTGGATATTTGTGGTTGGTGGACTATTCTCAGTCACACTAACACACCACCACCATGTCAGTGTCACTGCAGTGCTGAGAATGATCGACCACCTAAATAATACCTACTCTGTAGTGGTCCTGACCATTGAAGAACAGCATGAAAGGGGGCTAACAAAGCATGCAGAGAAACAGATGGACTACATTCAGTAGTTGCAAAACTAAAAGTGCCTCTTTATTATAAGTGGAGCTAATAAAATGGACAGTGAGTGTAGAAACAAGGAGGTGGTTTAATGTTATGGCTGATCAGTGTAAGTGCTCTGTACTGCCAAAAATTAACGTTAAGTGTCGCTTTTAATCACGTCATATCAAACAGTTCGTCTCATTGGAGGAGCCCATTCTGTGTCGATTAAAAAGCATGTTACCACAACATGTAAGCAAAAAGTTCTGCACTTGTGAACCAGCTAGACTGATTCACTAAACAACAGTTAAAAAAAATCAATTACGCCTCAGACCTCACTAGAGTACGCGTATGAAGTGCTGTTGCTTTTTCGTGTGTTGTGTAGTTGGCCAGTCGGAGCCCAAGACGCCTTTTCACCTCGTCCTCCAGGGCCCCACATAAGCCCTAGTACAATTACGGGGCGGCCCTAATTCCTTATCATAAAAATCTAATGGCGGTGCTGTTGAAGAAATAGCCGTGTTGAGGCCGAGCGGCGCGGAGAACGCGTTCTGGTCTGTGCCATTAAACCCAGCATGTGAACCTTGATACTTTTCTTAATTCAGTGCTTGAGAGCAGACCAGGGAGTCGGAAAGTCAGTCACCTTTGGTGTGAACCCGGGTTCGATATTCGCGCCTGTTTACGCACACTTCGGAGACCCGTTAGAGCCAGAACGGCGGATTTACCGTCTCGTTGCTGCTCGTATTTGGACGGCTGCCTTTAAACTAATGATACTCTCGAAGGAGACCTATTGTGGGCACTTAGCGTTGGAAGAATACACACAACACAACTTCTCTGTGGAATCAAGTTGCTTAATTTCAATTACAGCTGTCCAATGAAAAATGAAATTAGATTGGAATGGAGAGGGCTGGTAGTCAGCGCCATTGGAAGCCGTCTTGGTTATTGCAAACTGCAGGTCTCGCCAGGATTTTAGAACCTTCTTTATGGTTGTTGTGCACTAAAATGCTAAAACTGGCAACCTTTTTATATTTCTTTAATATTTGTAGAAAGCTTTGACCCTATTATCTAGTGGTCTGAACCTTGACAATGCGGCAAACCATCCAAGAGCCAAAACTGGACATGACTGAGATGCAGAAGAAGGACCAGTTGCTCTGGTATGGTGATCGAGGTGACTGATGCATAGTTGCATCATGATAGGTCCTTATAAATGTGTTAGGATAAAAAAAAAAAAGAAATGCTCTATAGTGTTCCACAAGGTTCTATTCTAGGACCTTTATTGTTCTCATCTTACATACATCTCGCAGTATGTTCTGGAAAATGCTTTATAAGTATTAACTAGCCAAAACTGGACATGACTGAGATGCAGAAGAAGGACCAGTTGCTCTGGTATCTCTGGTATGGTGATCGAGGTGACTGATGCATAGTTGCATCATGATAGATCCTTATAAATGTGTTGAGATTAAAAAAAGATAAGAAATGCTCTATGGTGTCCCACAAGGTTCTATTCTAGGACCTTTATTGTTCTGGAAAATGCTTTGAAAGTATTCACTAGCCAAAACTGGACATGACTGAGATGCAGAAGAAGGACCAGTTGCTCTGGTATGGTAATCTGGGAAAGGGGAGTAGGTGGAGGAGCACTAACAGGGTGGTAGTGGCAGCACAACTCTGGGATCTGTTATGTCCCAAAAAAGAAAGTCTTGACCCTATCATCTAGAGGTCTGAACCTTGACGATATGGCAAACCATCCAAGGCTGGGAGCTGACACTTGATTGGCTCTGCTCCTGGAATTATGGAAGTGGCAAACCTGTCCCCTCTATCCACAGCTCTCAAAAACCTGACCCATGTCCACCAATTCCCTTTTAGATTGGTAAACATCTCACAGTATGTTCTGGAAAATGATAGATCCTTATCAATGTGTTAGGATTAAAACAAATAAGAAATGCTCTATGGTGTCCCACAAGGTTCTATTCTAGGACCTTTATTGTTCTCACCTTACACACATCTCACAGTATGTTCTGGAAAATGATAAATCCTTGTGTTAGGATTAAAAATATATAAGAAATGCTCTATGGTATCCCACAAGGTTCTATTCTAGGACCGTTATTGTTCTCACCTTACATACATCTCACAGTATGTTCTGAAAAATGCTTTGAAAGTACTGACTGAGATGCAGAAGAAGGACCAGTTGCTCTGGTATGGTGATCTGGGAAAGGGGAGCAGGTGGAGGTTCCGAAGGTAGTCACAGCGCGACATTAAGAGCACTAACAGGGTGGTAGCGGCAGCACGACTCCGGGATCTGTTATGTCCCGGAACAGATTGTGCGGTGGAGCTGGCGGCCGGCGGCTGGCATCGGCACCGCTGGGAATGAATCAGAAATGAGCTCGACACTCACATGGGGTTAAAAAGCTCTCCGCGGCCTCACTCACTGAAGCCCGGCTAATGTGTCACCATCGTGGCGCGGCTGCCAACAGGAGCGGTTTAGCGGTCGGTATTAAGTACAGTGTTACGCTAAAGTTTCCACCTCGTCCCCGTCTCACTTTTCTTCTTCGCCCCTCTCTCCACCCTGAAGTGCCCTCTTTAATTGAACAGTCATCTGTCGGCTGTTTTCTCCTCTCTCCGCCACCCCTCCCCGATACCAGTCCATCAGATGGCTCTAGCCGGCCCCGTCTCTCTATCTCTCTCTCTTTTTTTCCCCTCTTTTTCCTCCATCGTGCCATCTGCTTCTAGCCTGGCGACTGGCGAGAACCGTGCCATCCCTCCCTCTCGCCCTCCCTCCTTACGTCCCTCCCCGTTACCATTGTTTGTTTGCGAGGGGCGCTGCGCCTTTAAGAGGTCTGCCTGCTTCTCAGGCCTAATGTCATTAATCTGTACAAACTTGGTGTGACAGAAGCAGGAGGCACCGCAGATTGATGACATTTTATTGTTATTGCACTGCTACTATTAACTGTTCGACACTTCTGCTCACATCCCCCCCCCTTGTTGTTTTTTACCTCCGTACACACACATCCAGGCACATCCAGAGACCGAGCCAGCCTCAAATTGAAAACATTGCCATCCTGATTTAGAGACGAACTGATTAATTTAAGTGCAAAATTGCTATTTTGATGTTACATTTCTGCAGTTTATTCGCCGATGTGTGTGTGTGTGTGTGTGTGTATCCTCCGTGCGGTCGTTACGTTTAATTGTGATTTTTAAGACACCTTGATTTTGCCTGTACAGATGGGGATAGTTGTGTTTTCCCTAAAGTACGAGAGCGCAGATGAATTATGTGGATATTATGGGGTGTGTTTATTAGCATGGAGAGTGTGGCTCGATGCAAAAAAAAAAAAAGAGTGGTTTATTGATCCGCATCGCCTCGGCATTCGTTTCGTGCTTTTAACAGGAAATCTTTCGGAGCGATTCATTTCTGAGATTATAAATTTAAAGAAGATCATTACCTCATTTTATTCACTTGTATCACCTAGGGTGCATGCTGATCGCTGTGCCACTGTGCCAATTATTTCGAACTTCGTCTGGAATGTACCTGCAGTCGCTTATTTGTGCATTTATTTGGCGCTCCTACCTTGGACCTACACCCACCACCTGTTTATTCTACCCTACATATTGCAATTCGTACATCACAGTGGCTGTTTACACTTCTTGACCCATTGACATGAGGCCTGCACTTCTACACCACACACAGTACACTTTCCATAGCAGTTATAGCCATAATAATCCAATAATCCCTCCCAGCATTGGGTTTCAGCCAATGAACACTGTTACCTAGAGGCTGTTGGACTATCCGTAACCAACAACATAGTTGTGCCTAATATTTATACCACTGATACACACCCATCTGTTTTATGGTGATCCTTTCCATTAATACAAGGGTTAAAAAGAGCATCTAGAGAGTTTAAATACATTGTTTGGTCTATTTAATACTTGTTTGCAAAGTGGAAGCAAGCTCTTAAGGAGCAACAACAGCTCAGCAAGTTTCAAGCCGCCTCCATACACTATAATTAAGAAACCCTACATACCAGAAGCGTAGGATGACCATGTACACTGCCAAGAATCTACTCAGTGTTGAAAAGTGCACTAACATTGGACTCTTGAGCAAAGGAAATGCATTTTTCTTGAATGTATCTGTCCATATACAGTATATAGTACCAGTGCAAATTATGTGGACTAATAGTAGGAATAATTGTCTGGAGCTTTTTTTCATGGTTAAGATATATCCAGGACCTTTGGGATGAATATTAATGCTCCCCTCATGTTGTTTGATGTACTGCTTTAATAATATATGTTGTATTATTTCAAGTCAATTGAGGGTTAAGGACCTTGCTCAAGGGCCCAACAGTCGCAACTTGGTGATGGTGGGCCTTGAATCGGCAACCTTCTCATTACTCGTCCAGTACCTTAACCACTGAGCTATCACTACCCTGGTGGTCACCAGGTATCACTGGTGGTTCCGTCTGGTTTATAAAAGAAACACCAGGTTCAGGGCGGGTTTACACCCTGGAGAGGGTGCTTACCTGCACCTAGGGGCAACTTAGTGCAGCCAAGTCACCTCCTTGATGTTTGAAAGCTGGGAAAATATATTATCCAAAGAGGCATAACAGTGGCAACCTGGCACCTTATGGACCTTATGATTACTAGTCCAGTATGTTAACCACTGAGCTGCCATCACCCACTGAGCAAGAAAGCAATAGACTGTTTGAGAGGGCTGTTTGGACAGGGGAAGTTCTACCACCTGAGTGCTAGTACAGTGCTAGTTCTGATTGGTGGATCAAGACGAGCTAGACTTGTGGCTTAAAGTTCTCTAAGGCAGGTCGTGGCACCAGTGTTTTGCCAGACCCACCATAACCCTGACCGAAATGGCACGGGTAGTAAAACACTGTATTGTTCACGCTCTCTGTGCGTGGGAGGGTTGCCCTGACACATGTGGAACCCAAGGGTTGTGCCAGGGAGCCTCGGCTATACAAGGTCAGACCCAGAGCTCATTAAGAATCGGGAGGGGGGGTGTCCCACTTGTCCCGTTCTCACTAACCTTATTCTGTAATTAGCCATTGTTTCCTCTTAACACTCAGACCAGGAGGGAGGGGGAGAGGGGGAAACCTATTAAAGAACATGAATCCCAAACCCACTACCAGCTCATAGGTCACACAGAAGTGTGCACACACACACTAGTCTCTTTGCCCACACACTGCTGCTCTGATTAAGCTATGGGCCACTGATACAGCACTGAATAGCATCTATATCATTCTATATATTATATTAAGGACATATACAAACAATATCAATAAATGCAGGAGGAAATAATCCATATTTAGCCTTGCAACCTTTGAGGTTACCAGATTTTTCCTGAATATAGCATGCTTGGACTGTATTTACTGAATGTAACCACATTTTCTCACCCTAAAACCTTCTATTAGTCCATATTCCCACATACTTAGGGGGCCGGCATGTACTTCAGGGTACAGTAATGCAGAAGTTGAAGTTAGACCATGCACGGCGAACCACTAACCGCTTCAGCGGAGTCGTAATACAATCTCTCACAGGCTGCGACATTTACCATTCTGTCATTCCGCGAAGTAACAAATCTGCGACGTTTGGGCAGACTTGTCACCGAAATTGCTGCTAAATTGCATCCAGCGCAGCCTGTATTGCATCGGGTGCGGGTCTCATCAGCATTGATCCCTGTCTATCAGACGAGGAAGTCTTTATAAGGCTGAAACACGGGAACGAACGGAGGAACGTCAGGCGGGAGTACAGACATGGGCGTGAACGGTGAGCGGGACAGACTTGATGGGATTGCGGAAACCTACCAGGACCGTGATGAATGTCTGAAATTGGTTTGTCTGGAGCTTGATAAGTCATTTGTTTTCATTAACTCATTGCTAGCTTAAGTCTACAGAGCGGGGCTGATCGGGGAGGCGCTTAAGGGGCCGCACGTCGGAGACGAGGCCTCCGCCGTGCCTCCGCCGTGCCCCCGGTCCTTCCTATTGCTCTAAAAGAATTAGTCGAGCCCGCTCAGCCCACGTCCCTGTGGCCGGCTGATCAGATAGGTGGCTGACAGCAAAATATCATTCACCGCTCTGCTCTCGTTGGAGCATGTCTATTAAATATTGACGAGGCGTTATCTCCGGGGCGCCAAGGGAACGTAAAAATAACGCACAGGATGGAAATAGGGCAGGTGGTGTATGATAAGGTGGGATGTACAGGATTTTTTGCCATTGTTCTTCACAGCAGTGGTCGGTAGGCTTTAGAATCAATCCTTGACTGTTTTGCCACAGTTCTGCTTTAGAGCACGGTCGCATGGGTTTATGGGAGTACTGAATTGCTCCATGATTGTTGTAGCTCTAATTTAAGCCCAATTTAAGTCGTTAGATTTTTACAGTAACCTAATCTCACCCAAGATGAGTCCAGGTCAACGACCCAAGCACTCCATCATCATTTCAGGTCTAGTCCTATAAGAAGCATAGTTAGGTATCTGTCCACATTGTCCCTAAAGATGATGATTTGTTCTGCGTGCAGGTGCCAAAAGCACTTAAAAATTGGCATGCAGACTCTATGCTTTCACTGTACAGTACCAATATTCCCTACAGTGGTAAAAAACGATCAAACACACCAAATGGCACTACAAGACCTAATGGCAGTATGAACATAGAGACACTTGGTGCCTTGTGAACTCCAAGTGCAGCCCTAAACTGCATCATAACCAATATTCAACTGTTTACCTGTTTATTTACACTGCCACTCAAATTGCATGGAATCATACAGTCATAGAAATTATAGTCATTTTAATATACTGTCTACTGCAGGCTACAGTGGGCACAGGTTTACTGAAATTTAGTTTACTTTGGTTAAAATTTTGGCATAACGGCATGAATTTATGATATTTTGTGAGGTCAGGGTGATAGTTTTGCGTCTGTGTAATGGTAAGGGGAAATAATTTCAATGCCGCAGCCTGTCTATGGTCTTATGTTAACCATGTGCACCTTTTTTGCTCAAATCTACCTCACAGTTTATCATCTCAAACAAGTGTACTCCAGGTCCCTTCCAGACTCCAGATCTAAATCCAGTGACGACACATTCTGGTGGTTTTAGATCAACATGAACGTGTCATCTCAAATACAGTTGTGGACCAATGTCAGCAGATATTGTATGTATACACTCACCAAGCACTTTATTAGCCATACTGGAATATCTGGAACATACAGTCATCAATTACTTAGCTTACTAAGCTTCACATACTATACATGAACTTTGTGGGTATACAATTATTGACTGCGGCCCATCTGCTGCCACCCCCTGTATCCCATTTATCATTAATAAGGTAAGATGACATTTAAGTGGTGGACCGTTCACAGCACTGCAATGACACTAACGTGGTGATGACATGGTAGGGTTGGTTGTTCTTGTATGAGTGCATCAGGTGCAGCAGTGTTGTTTGGATTTTTTTTTAACCTACCGGCCTGTTTATTAGGAACACATACCCTGTTAGTACGTGTTAGTAGGTGTGTGTTAATCTTCATAGTCTTTTATCAGTGTTAGGGTTAGGGTTTAGGGTTAGGGTTAGGGGTTAGGGTTAGGGTAATTGCAGTTCTGACATTGGTCCAAGACCCAAAATTCATCTGGTCAGTAAGGGTCCAATGGGGGTTCTTTTTGGATAAATGGAACACAGGGCAATAAACAGGCTACAGTCAGTGATTGTATACCCACAAAATGTATCTGTATGCTAATAAAATCAACGAACGCACGCACTGTATATAACAGTACACAAGGCCGGTAAGAGATAAATAGGTGAGCCACATGGTGGCACTGCTGAAGGGGCGTGTGAGGCTTCCAGGCCTTGCTAATTGGGAGCTTTCACTATTGATAAGCAGATTAGACGTGAACCCACACGGCTTCCATGTTGGTGCACACACACAGCGGGAAAGGACGGCTGCCGGAGACTTCGCCAGACATAATGGAAGTGCAGTGATGTATAGTAGACAGACACTACAGCACGGTTAACACACCTTAAACACTTCAGCGTTTTTCATCCTAATATTTATCCACCACATTTGTCATGAATGAACGATTGCTACACACCAGAATACCAACACGGTTCCCGCCGACGAGAAGAGAGCCGGAAACGGAGCTGAAGACGTGTTAACTCTGTCTTAGCCAGGAGTGTGCATACAGACTCACACGCTCTGCAGTCGAAACTGGCATGCAGACTCGGTGCTATCATCGTACTAACGTTCCCTACGGCGGGAGAAAACTATCAGACACCCAGAATAAGCCAACAGCACGACAGCAGTTAACAGAATCAGGAACAGGGAGGCAATATGTGCCTTGTGTAGCAGCAGGTTTAGCCCTAAACTGCATCATTGCCAATATTGAAAATAGTGCCACAACAAAAAATCTCAGGCTACAGTGGGCACAGGTTTACTGATACATATTCTGATCTATATTTATTTATTTACACTATCAAACTAATATTTATCTACCAAATCTGTCACGAATGTATGATTCCCCATAGACAAGTATGCCAACTCGATACCCAGTAATGAAAAATAATCCAACAATCCAAAAACCAGTCGACTTATATTAAATCCCACTTAATAAGCCTGTTGCAGTTAAATTCACTTAATACTATACAGTGTGTGACTGTGGACACAAATGTAACTGTACCCACCACACTAGTATTAATTTAAGGTTGTAGGATAGCGGAGCTTGTCAGAATAGCTTGGTGTAATTAGGGTCGTTGCTGGAGCCTATTCCAGCTTTTCAATGGGTGCAAGGCACACAGTAACACCCTGGATGGGGCGCCAGTCCATTGCAGAGCAAACACACACACATCCATTCACCTATAGGGCAATTCAGTGTCTCCAATTAACCTGACTGCATGTTTCTGGACTGTGGGAGGAACACGGGACGGACACGGGGAGAACATGCAAACTCCGCACAGAAAGGACCAGGACCGCCCAGCCTGGGGATCGAACCCAGGACCTTCTCGCTGTGAGGCGACAGTGCTACCCCTGGATGATTTCTTTGCATATTGTCGTACATAGTAGTAAAGAGTGGCATTGTGTGATCAGGCATAACATTATGACCACCTTCCTAACTGACTCGTCTGCACCTATGCAGCCCATTATGCAACAAACTGTGATGCATTATGTATTCTGACACCTTTCTATCAGAACCAGCATTAACTTCTTTAGCAATTTGAGCTACAGTAGGTCGTCTGTTGGATCGGACCACACGGGCCAGCCTTCGCTCCCCACGTGCATCAATGAGCCTTGGCCGCCCATGACCCTGTCGCTGGTTTACCACTGTTCCTTCCTTGGAGCACTTTTAATAGATGCTGACCCCCTTCCCCATGGTTGTATTTTATATGCTTATCTTATCTTATTATTTATCTAAAATGAAGATCTAATAACATATAACATATAACATATAAGCTCAGGCACCTGACAGGGTATAAGTACAGTCCGAGTTAACTGTACTTAAATGCTTTGCACAGAACACAATAAATAAAGGTACATGAATATGCGGCTCCGTCCAGGACTGAACGGGTTAAACGCATCAGCCATAACAGAATAAAAGCAAGCAAAATCAATAAGAGGAAAAATAGGAAAATGACATGCCTCTCCAGTTGGGAGATCTAATCTCCAATATCCATTTACAACACCAGTACTAGCTTTTGCAATTACAGACCATTTCTACTTGCAGCCTCTGTTCTGGAGCAGCATAAAAACGTACAGATACATTTAATACAGAAATGGTTGATTGTTTATCATTAGACCGTGTTTAATCAAATCAGCATCATATACTGTATCTTAAAAATATGATTAAGAATTCAGATTGCTGTGTGAGGTCAGTCGGTCACATTAATAAAGATTGGCATGGTCGTGTTTTGAGCGACCCTCCATCCTCGTCCCCTCATTCCTCTTCCTTTCCTCCCTTCTTAAGGAGCGCTTTGTAGTCCCGACATCCGTCTTATTAGACCCGGTGTGAAGCACTTGCCTCTGTCACTGTCCTCATGTTCGGGCCGACTTGCCGCCTTTGTGCTCCCTAATGAACTTTGACCAAAATTAGACGTCCTCTTCAACTTTTGAAGCGGGGCCCTGTGAATAGGCGCTTTGTTACAGGAGCGGCCCCGGCGCTGAGGGATGAAGGAATGCCGAGCCTCTTTCTCGCCCTCCCGGTCTTGCACTGTCTGTCATTGATGTGAGGAATTTGGGCCTCGGTCTGGCACAGGGTGAGAGACAGTGGAAAAGAGAGATACTTATAAGGAGGAGGGGGTGTAGAAAAAGGCACAGTAGTCCCTCGGGAAGACTGCTGGGGTCTGACACAAACCAGTCCTTTTTTTTTCTTTCTCTGTGTGACCCTGTGTCAAATACTGACTGTATGACTTACCACATTGCTCTTTTTTGTTTTCTGTCCTTCTGTTTCAAATTTGCTCTCAATTTCTGTCTTAATTGTACTGATTTTAGCATCTGAAGTTGTTCCCAGAATGCAGTGGTCAGTATCTATCAAAAGTGCTAAACCGGCGACAGAATGATGGGCGGCCAAGGCTCATTGATGCACGTGGGGAGCGAAGGCTGGCCCGTGAGGTCCGACCCAACAGACGAGCTACTGTAGCTTGTTGTGTATGCGGCTGCATAGGCGCAGAACAGTCAGGGTGCCCATGCTGACCCCGCCAACAATGGGCATGAGGCGTGAGGTGTTATCTTGGCCTCCGAATTCCTCAGATCCTAATCCAATCAATCATCTGTGGGATGTGGTGGACAAACAAGTTAGATCCATGGAGGCCCCTCCTTACAACTTACAGTTATTGAGTTAAAGGATCTGCTGCTGACATCTTGGTGCCAGATACCACAGCACACCTTCAGGTATCTAGTGGAGTCCATGCCTCGACAGGGCTCAGGGCTGTTTTAGCAGCAAAGGGGGGACCAACACATGCAATTTTATTAGCACCAGACATTGGCAGGACTTCAACAAAATGGAAAAAAAATGGAATTTTAAACACAGACCTTTAATTTTTGTATGACTGGAACTTTCGAGTGCCAAAACTTTGATGATGCAACAAACTATGGTTTAGTAGTAATAAAGAATGTAAAATTATTCATTTATTCATTCATCTTTAGTAAGTGCTTTATCCTGCTTTGTCAGTGGAACCACAGACTTCTGGAACACACATACTCTGGAGCACACACTCACCCATTCACCAACCAACAAGTAAGAGGGATTTTGAGTGGACAATCCATTTAAGTGCATTATTTGGGGGTGGGATGTAAGTGAAGTACCTGAAAAAACACACACAGACATGAGTAGAACATGCCACACCTTGCATAGACAGTGACGGACCAAGGGTAAGGTTCGAACCCAGGTCTCCAGAAACCTGTGTGTACCGGTCGGCTTGGCGCCACCTAGAAGGCACAATTGACAGTCCTTGCACCAGACAAAATTGGCCACTAGTCTGCTGGGTAAAAAAAGACTGAACAAAAAGGGGGGGGGTGTCTTTTTTTTTATATGTTTCTTTATGCATTTTCTCCCCTTTTTCTCCCTTTAAGCGGGTCGAATTGCCCGATTGCATCATGCTTCCTCTCCACCAATGCCGATCCCTGCTCTGATTGAGAAGAACGAAGCTAACCCACGCCCCCTCCGACACGTACGCAGCATGCCGTATGCATTTTATCACCTGCACTTTGAGTGCAGTGCAGCTCAGCGTTGTGTACTGAGAGCACTCTTTTCTCATCTCTGTGCAGGCTCCTAGTCCCGCCCAAATCTGGACGACAGGCCAATCGTTGTTCATGTGGCCGCTCAGCCTTAGTCAGTAGGCAGAGCTGAGATTCGATACGCTCTGGTTCCAGCGTGTGTTCTTACCGCTGTGCCACCTGAGTGGGGGGTTTGACGCTGTGTAGGGACCCTGTACAGTAGTGGAGGAATGTGGAGAACAGTGCATGACTCTCCATGCGCGAGACTGGCCTCACACGCAAATCCAAAAGGGGTCGATGGACTGCACTCGTGTCAAGGGGAGCATGTGTCAGGCAAATATAACCTCTTTGGGTGCGATCGGGGTCCCCTAATGGGCTACGTCTATAAATGTATATAAATATCTATAAATGTATTCGTCTCAGTGAGAAAGTAGAAGATTATAAATCAAGTTAAACAGGGCCTGGTTAGCCCCTGCTAAGATGCCATCACCAGTCGTGTACTCACACTGTTTTACGTCTCTGTCCGGTCTCATATGCGCTGTTTTATTACCTCCGATACCCCAGCCGACGCTCTGCGTTCCTGCTCTATCCTTCTCTCGTCCTTCTTAGTTCTAATCCACAGTCCAGTGTCGCAGCCGGGACACCACAATCATGTCAGTAAGTGTTTCTGGTAGCGAATGATTGCTTTCAACCGAGGGTGGATATGACACATTGATGTGCTGTTTTCCTTTTTTTAAACACACACACAGATGTGACATGTATCCATGCAGAGCAAAGCCAGATGTGGAGAGGCAGAGTGTCAGTCCTGAACGAGGGAAGCTCTGCATCCTGCGCTTAGAGTGCATCAAGATAGATGATAAATTTGGTGCGATTCATTAGCGTGATGAATGGAGGCGTGTTATCAGCTATTGGACAGTATCAGAAAGCGTGATGACTGATGTGTGTGTGTGTGTGTTTGGCATGCCAGTATGAGAGTTGGACCCTCTGGTCATTGACATTTAAAAGTCCCAGAGACCAGGCGGCCCTAGAGTCAGAGCTAAACAAACAGGCTTTTATATTTGGATGATCTGCATTTTTATTATTTAAGAAAAGTGTAAATATGCAGTACGTATCTCTAGATACTGAGTAGTGTACTGTCTGTGATTGTAATTTTGACTAATATAACCCAACCAGAATATAAAATATTTATTTAATTAATATATAGATTAGCAGTTGAATAAAATTCTGAATTATATGGTGTAAATATGTTTTTTTATTATTATTATTTTAATGTCTTTTCATTTCATTTTATTTGAATTACATTTATTTATTTAATTTAATTTAATTTAATGTATTTTAATTATTTTATTGTAATTTAAATTATTTATTGATTTAATTTTATTTAATTGAATGTAATTTATTTTCATTATTTTAATGTCATTTAAATTTGATTTATTTATTTTTTTAATTTTTTATTTACTTGCTCACTTTCTTAACCACTTATCCAATCAGGGTCGTGGGTGCTGGAGCCTATCCCAGCTTTTCAATAGGTGCAAGGCACACAGTAACACCCTGGACGGGGCGCCATTCCATCGCAGGGCAGACACACATACACACACACACACATGCACACACACAGACACACCCATTTACCTATAGAACAATTCAGTGTCTCCAATTAACTTGACTGCATGTTTTTGGACTGTGGGAGGAAACCGGAGCTCCGGGAGGAAACCCACGAAGACAGGGAGAACATGCAAACTCCAGACAGAAAAGAACTCGGACCGCCCCGCCTGAGGATCAGACACAGGACCTTCTTGCTGTGAGGTGACAGTGCTACCCACAGAGCCACCATGCCTCCCTAATTTTATTTAATATAATGTAAATTATTTTAATTATTTTAATGTAATTCAAATTATTTATTTTAATTTATTTTAATTTATTTTAATTATTTTAATGTAATATAAATTATTTATTTATTCTATTTAATGTAATTTATTTTTATTATTTTATTGTAATATACATTATTGATTTATTTAATTTAATTTGTTTTTATTATTTTAATGTAATATAAATTATTTATTTATTTATTTAATGTAATTTATTTGTATGATTTTAATGTAATATAAATTATTTATTTATTTAATTTAATGTAATTTATTTGTATGATTTTAATGTAATATAAATTATTTATTTATTTAATTTAATGTAATTTATTTGTATGATTTTAATGTAATATAAATTATTTATTTATTTATTTATTTTATTTAATCTAATTCATTTTAATTCTTTTAATGTAGTTTAAATTATTAATTTTTTTTTTTGCACCACCCCTCTGCTGTCCTTTTACATGGGCAGTCGCTGGCTACTTCTTTACACCAACCAGCAGTGAATTCTCACATACAGCTTGTGATTCTCCACAATTATTATTATTATTACCCATCATTTCCTTAGATAAGGCCATTTGTACCCGTTAAGTGCCTGGCCAGGCCTGATTTGTTAGCATACCAGTAGTAATCCTGGCAGGTTTAAGCCCACGTACTACAGGCCGAGTTTTTAACTTAGTTACGATGTGAGAAATTGTTGCTTTTGTTGCTTTTGGAGGTTTTTTTGGGGATGGCGGTGGTACAAAGTCACTATAGTAAACATCAAGCGGCTGCTGCCTACCTCACGTCAACTTTATCTCTAATTATATAGGGAGGTATGGAGATGTGCTTCATTAGCATTGCTAATGATAGAGCCTTCTGAATCCGACACACCTGGCCTGGACAGAAACAGCTGCGGTTGCTATGAAACATGGACGCAGGTGCACCATTTACACGTAAATACACACACACACACACACACACACACACACACACACACACATAGTGTGGCAGTTTGACAGGAATTTTGAGGTACATGAGAGTTTTAAAAACAGCTGGATACTTAGTTAACTGCGCTATAGTGACTGATGTGTATGTGTCAATGTAGTTCTACTGTATATGGACAAATGTATTGGGACACTTCCACCTGAATACTTCTCCAGGTCTCTCAGATTTGAAGCATACCTTCTCCCAACCTGCTCCCACAGGTGTTCCGTGGGATTTGATCTAGACTTACTGCTGGCTAGTTCAGAACTCTCCAGTGCTTTTTTTTTTTTTTGTCTTACCCTGAGCCCTACATTGCACCCCAAAATACTTTGGTAGTGTTCAGATTGTAAGATGCCAAAAACACAGCCAAGGTATCCAGTGCCAGCAATAAAGCAACCCCAAAACATATGCGAACCTGCACCATGTTTGACCTTAGAGAGAGACTTAGCTCTATTTTGGTGTTATCTGTCTGCAGGACGTTCGTCTTCATGTCTCTGTGTCTGCAGTGGGGTCCTCCTGGGTACCATAGCGCCTCTGGAGTTCTCTGGAGATGAGTTTGAGTCCTGAGATTGCGCAAACTGTCGCCCATGGTTGCCAGTTCATGTTCTTGACAAGTTAAAGGAGGATCATAGTTTTGATCAGATCTTACTCCATGGTTAGAATACAAGCTCAAGTTCCCTGATCAGAAGAAGATGAACCCCGTAATCTCTCTTTTGTGTGTGTATGTATGTATGTGTGTGTGTGTGTGTGTGTGTGTGTGTGTGTGGAAACGGCTCTTTCACAGTGGCAGGATACCGGCTACAGCACTCAGGGCCAGGGGCACCACTCTCGTACTCTCTCTTTCTCTTTCTCTCCATGATGAATGGTCCTATCGCCGGTTTAAATTATTTCCTACAGATCTCATTTAGGCCCTTGAAGAAGAGATCCAACCTGTTTATTCATTTCACATTTGAGCCTGACTTCAATATCTTTGTCTATGCCTGCAAAGAATTACCCCCCCCCCCCAACCACCAACCACCAACCACCACCACCGTGCACACACTCAAACCCGGCGAAAAAAGGAAAGAAAAAAGCAATTTGCACAAAGTACATAAAATGATGCTCTCGCGATTTTGATAACCTGCATAAATTATAAAGCATAATTAAATATTATGCTAGACCCGAGTCGCCAAGGAGAAAAAGGGTGAAGGAGAGATAGAAAACGGATGAAGGTACTTTAAAAAATAAAGGAACGAGGAAGAACGAGGAAGAATAGCCGTGCCCAGCGAGCCCTCGCGATTGTTGGCCTCCTCCGGCTCTCGTAATTGTTTTTATTGATTCCTTCTTAAGGTTGAAATGCTTTAAAGATAACAGCAGGCAGTGAGGTAAGAGCAGATATGAGCGCCGGGTGCCAGGCTTTTCTTCGACCCTCATAAATCAGAGCCGCTCTTGGCATGGTGAGATTGCCAACAGGGTGGCCCATATATTTAAATGGAGTATGAAAAATGTAAACGGTTCCGCGCACGGAGGGCGTGGAAGCGTCTCTGGCGAGGGCGCGATTGACCCAAAAATATATTCGAATTATCACGGCTAAACAGCATCTGGTCCGCCCTCGACGCCAGCGTGCGTTCGGCAGAGGGGTGAGGGATTTAGGGAAGCGCTCCGAGCGGGGAAACAAAACGTCCGTCTGATTTAAAGGCGCTGTTGAGGCTGGGTGGTCGATCCGAACTGACGAGGCTACACCACTTATTCACTCTCATAAGCATGCCATTGTACTTCATGGGGCATGGCATTTTAATGTCGTACCAACCAGAGCTTTACATTCTTATGTTTACTTAATTCACTCTCACTCACTCACTCACTTATCTGCTTAGGGTCACGGGTTGTACTGGAGCCTATCCCAGCTTTTCAATGGGCGCAAGGCACACAGTAACACCCTGGACGGGACGCCAGTCTATCGCAATGCAGACACACATATACACACACACAAACACATATAGGGCAATTCAGTGTCTCCAATTAACCTGACTGCATGTTTTTGGAGACATGGGGAGAACATGCAAACTCCGCACAGAAAGGACCCGGACCACCTCGCCTGGGAATCGAACCCAGGATGTTTACTTAATTACCTTCTTAAAATAAATAGGGGTTGGGGTACCTTTCCATTTCACAGCTTCCACTATTTTACCAAAGGTTTTGTGTATGTGGGAATTTGTGCCATTCAGTCAAAAGAGCATTTGTAGAAATTGACAGGAAGGGGGGTGGGGGGGGGGGTGGGGGGAGTAGAGGATTTGGGACCTGGCCTGTATCCATCAGGGTTCCAAATCATCCCGAATGGATTGAACTGGGTGTGTCACTATAGCACAATCACACTGAAACAGAATGACCTGAATAATATAAATAGGTGTGTCCACATACTTTTGACAATACCGTGGTACCTTGAAACTCGACGTCAATTGGTTCTGGGAGTGCGTTGAGTTTAAAAGACGTTGATTTTTTTATATAAGTAGGCATGTCCACATACTTTTGACAATACCGTGGTACCTTGAAACTCGACGTCAGTTGGTTCTAGGAGTGGCGTCGAGTTCAAAAGACGTTGAGTTTCAAGGTATTTCTTCCCATAAAGATGTATGGGAAACCTGTTAATCCGTTCCATGGTCCCGTGGACTTGCACATACTGTATTTTAGGCTTATGTGAAACAATGGGGTTGTTTTTACGTTCAGTACCGGCGCATTCACATGAGAAGCGGCAAAACAGCTTAGGAGTGTGGCAGTCAGGTGTCCACATACTTTCCACCATATACTGTATTTAGTTTTAGTATTTAACTCTGGTGCATGCTGGGAACCTACCGAACATTTCTTGCTACTCCACCCACCTCCGCTAACACTCACACGGCACAGATTTCTACCCATCCCTGCATGTCACAGCTCCTAACACGACTCGTATGCTAATGGTGCTAATAGTTATAAGCCGCTATGTCATGCATATGGCGCCATCATTAGGAATATTAATGGGACCCGCAGCAGATGGCTCGAGCCGCCTCGTCCTGGTGCGCCAGCCGAGGGAGCCGGTGCCCGCCATGCCGGTTCCGACGTGTTGAAAATAAGACGACGAGCTCGCTCTGACTTCTCTCGCTTCTCTCTCTTTTATCCTGGAGGTTCCTTATTTACACCTGGAGGTCTTTCCTTGTCAGGACTAACCATATTTAACACTATACCCCCCCGCCAGGTTTTGTGGGAAGGTAGGGGGGTGTGTGTGTGTGGGGGGGGGGGGTCCTGTCAGTCTCTCTAAGTGTGTGTGTGCTAATAGAAGTGAGTCAACTTGTCATATGGTGTCATAGACGTAACCATGTGTGTGCATGTGGGTGGACAAGACACATTTAGACTTGTGTACGACGTGCAGAAGATGCCAGTGCGCGAGTCCTGGTCGTAATTTTATTTTCAGCCCGAAATGATGTTGTTGCCAGATTGAGACCGCCGGTTTGATACCACAAGCTGAGTTTCCTTCATCACATGACAGCTTGTGAGGGTGCGCACCAAGTGTCTCCTTAAAGACTCTTGAAGCAGCTCACACCTTCCCCTGATTGACTAGTGTCACTTTGATTGATGATTTATGAATTTATTATTATTTAACACTACATCCAAAAACGTACGAATTATGGACCAGTTAGGGTCTGTCTCAAAACTTAGTGAATTTTAACTGTAGGCAGATTATTGAGACACTCTAGTTGTATATACTTATACACCGATCAGCCACAACATTAACACCACCTCCTTGTTATCTCCACTTACCATATAGAAGCACTTTGTAGTTCTACAATTACTGACTGTAGTCCATATGTTACTCTGCATACTTTGTTAGCCCCCTTTCACCCTGTTCTTCAATGGTCAGGACTCTCCCAGGACCACGACGGAGTAGGTATCGTTTGGGTGCTGGGTCATTCTCAGCCCTGCAGTGACACTGACATGGTGGTGGTGTGTTAGTGTGTGTTGTGCTGATACGAGTCGATAAGATGATTTTTAAACACCTAACTGTCACTGCTGGACTGAGAATAGTCCACCAACCAAAAATATCCAGCCAACAGCGTCCCGTGACCACTGATGAAGGTCTACAAGATGCCCGACTCGAACAGCAGCAACAGACGAGCGATCGTCTCTGACTTTACGTCTACAAGGTGGACCGACTAGGTAGGAGTGTCTAATACTGTGTTTAAGAACTCCAGCAGCACTGCTGTGTCAGATCCACTCATACCAGCACGACACACACTAACACACCACCACCATGTCAGTGTCAGTGCAGTGCTGAGAATGATCCACCTGCTCTGTGGGGGTCCTGACCAGTGAAGAACGGGATGAAAGCAGGCTAAAAAATGGACTACAGTCAGTAATTGTAGAACTACAAAGTGCTTCTAGTGCTATATATGGTGGGCATACTGTATATATATGATATTTTTAAATGATCTTCACACCTTTTCTGTTCCCAAACTGAGAGCCGTGTTCCCCACCTACACACAATCCCTTTAGGACAAATGTACTCCTCTCCCATCAGCCATCAGTGCTCCCAGCTCCCAGCTTCCATTCCATCCAAATTTTCTCCTTGACATTTATTATTATTATTATTATTATTATTATTACTTTAGAAAAAGCAGCGCTCAGAGCACATGGTGTCAGACCCCCGTAAACAAATCTATTATCGGTGATGAATTGCATTATAACCCCGGCGTAATGCGTTTTCTCCTGCCGCAGTGTTTTGAGGTGCTGAACTGGAAAAAGTCCCCCGTCTGTAAAATTTGAATAAACACGAGCAGAAGACAGGAAAATATCATCAGCTCCAGTACAGTTAGTCGTGGCAGAAGAGCAGAGACAGTGCCGATCGTTAATGAAACACTTCTATTGATTCATCAATCTGGAACGTATTCACTCGGAGCTCTGGACTAGAACGTAGTACTGAGTGCACTGTGCTTTAGACTGATCAAAAGCCAAAGATTAGGGGACACAGCAGTGAACCCTGAATAAAGTATACACCAGTAGACATGATCAGATCCCCATGAACCTAGTGAGCCCTATACATAGACGGCTGACCCCTGTCCATCGCCGAAAGCGCCAACAAGGGGCACGTGAGCATCGGTCTGATGAATCACGTGGATGGCCGGGTGCGTGTGCGTCGCTTACCTGGGGAACACATGGCACCAGGATGCACTATGGAAGCAGACATCCCAAGTGTCCCGGAAGTTCCGGGAGTCTCCCGCATATACGTGGCGGCTCCCTGATGATCAAATCTCCCGGAATCTAGAACGAGCGGCCGAGAGCGACACAAACGCGCACAGACTTTTTTCCCCGATCGCGTATTAAATCCGTTATCTGATATACAATCTAGCGCGCTGTGTAGGGAACATAAAACAATTGTCTAATATACTGTCTAGTGCACTATGTAGACAACATAAATCCGTTATCTGATATACAATCTAGTGCACTATGTAGGGAACATAATTAATTATGTAATACACTATCTAGTGCACTATGTAAGGAACACAAATCATCATCTAGTTATACTTTCTAGTGCACCATGTGGTGAACATGAATGCGTTATCTAATACACTATCTAGTGCTTTGTCTAGGGAACATAAATTCATATCTAAAATACTATCTGGTGCACTATGTAGGGAACATAAATCCATTATTTAATATACAATTTAGTGCACTATGTAGGGAACCTGAATCCGTTAACTAATACGCTACCTAAAGCATTATGTAAGAAACATAAGTCTATTATCTAGTACACTATCTAGTGCACTAAGTAAGGAACATAAATTATTTTCTAATATACAATCTAGTGCACTATGTAGGGAACATAAATCTATTATCTTTCACACTATCTAGTGCACTATGTAGAGAACATAAATCTATTATCTTTCACACTATCTAGTGCACTATGTAGTACACATTAATGTGTTTGTGACACGAACAGTTAGCTTAGTAGCTCAGTTAGCAGCTCCTAAAAGCTCTGTTATCACCCATATCCGTAGGTGTGTTCGAGAGGTTTTTTTAGCTTTTTTTTTTTTTTTACTTTTTAGGCTTTGGGGGTCGGGTCGAGGCCCGTGTCTGGGGGTACCTCCCTGAAATGAGTTTTTGCAACTTGGGATGTCTGTGGAAGGAAGGCAGGCTGGCGGAGGCAGTGTGATGCTTTGGGCAATGTTCTGCTTGGAAACCTTGGGTCCTGCCATCCACGTGAATGTCACTTTGACACGTACCACCTACACGTAAATGGTATTCCCTGATGGCCTCTTTTAGCAGGATAACGCGCCCTGCCACAAAGCATAAATGGTTCAGGAATGGCGTCCAAATTCCCCAGATCTAAAACAAATCGAGCATCTGTGGGACATGCTGGACGAACAAGTCCGATCCATGGATGCCCACCTCACAACTTAGAGGAGTTAAAGGATCTGCTGGTAACATCTTGGTGCCAGATACCACAGCACACGTTCAGGGGTCTAGTGGAGTCCATGCCTTGACGGATCAGGCTGATCAACACAATATTAGGAAGGTGGTCATAGTGTTATGCCAAAATTTTGGTCATAACTTTTTACTACGTACATATGTCTATGTATTGCTAAGTTAAATGCACTATACACACACACTTACAGGGACTAAACCTCACACATATCTTACTAAAACTCCCTAACACACACACACACACACACACACACACAGCGCTCCCCGAAGAAAAGAGACTCGTCCGCTGATACGAATCTCCTAAAACCTTCCCCTAGTCTTTTGTCTCTGCTGAATAAGTGCTTTAGCCTGACTTTAGCAGTTTAGCGGGCTAATTTCTGCTGTCTCCCCTCCTCCCGCTGTCCTCAGAGGCCTCTAAATGAGTTCTCAGGCTAGCGTCGAACATAGCACGGTGTGTTTAAGAGATCACAGCGCGATTAGCTTTCCCGCGCCGCTCGTGTCGTTTAAACATCCCTCAAATCCTGAAGCACGGGATGGGTCTACAACAGCCTGTCTGAATGGAATATCTTCCTTTAACCGGGGGAAACCCAGACCTGTTCCGGGTGTGTGTGTGTGTGTGTGTGTGTGCGTGGACTGAGGTGTATGGGCTCTTTTACCTCTTCTGTCAGTTCTGAAGGGTAGCACTGGTGTGACATAATCAGGTATGACAAGCTCATCAGTTCAGTGCTTCACCTGCTGCTCACACACACACACACACACACACACTCGCAGGTGTTCGCCGACTGCCCGTCATTCTTCCCATGTGTGAGGGGTGCAATTTCTGATCATAAATATACAGCATTAATCAGATCTCGATCCAGTACTTTGCGAGATCGCAGGAATGGAATGAATGTAAGTCGCATTATAACCTGGTATAAATACAGTAAAACATACACGCATAAATAATGACAATGAATTAAAATGAGTAAATGACAGCATATGAGCGCGTGACGTGCACGTCTCTCAGCCGACGGCCCCGGCCAGGTCGCCGGCATTAAGAGATTAGCCCAAATCCGTAAGCAATCATCATTTGAATATGTAATTATTAATCTGTCCTGTTAAATTGATTGTGGTAGATCCGAGGGACAGGCGGGGTCAGGAACAGCACCTGGCCGCATACGGAGAGGTGTAAGCCTAAGCCCCCCCATCGCCACCGTCGCACCTGTTCTCAGCATCTTCCTAATCATTACAGACTATCAAATGTGCACCTCTTTCTCAGTGACTTACTGTCACTATGCAAGCATCACCTCGTATAAAAACAGTACAAGTGCTTTATAAATCATAAACAGTGTCATGAGTCTAATATTAAAATATGCAATTTCTGGAGTCGAATGTCCTGGGGTAAAGCACACCAGCATTGGACTCCATCTGGAACAGTAATAAATCAAACTTATATTATGTATTATTATATCTGTAAATATGATGAAAGGTTTGTTTTGACTGGTGACCTAATATTCTACCTAAAGGTTCTACAGTATAACACCATCTGTGAAGTATGATGAAGGTGGATTAATTTGCAAACAAGCACCAGTATGACTTGCACCCGACCTTAATCCATCCAACCTGTACACTCTTTGAGATGCATTAGAATGCTGACTGTGAGTCATGCTATATCCTTTAACATCAGTGCCATGTTCTCACTCTTACTCACTCACTTTCTTAACCGCTTATCCAATCAGGGTTGCAAGGGGGGGTGGGGTGGGTGCTGGTGCCTATCCCAGCTTTTCAATGGGCGCAAGGCACCCAGTAACACCCTGGACGGGGCTCCAGTCAATCGCAGGGGACACACACATACACACACCCATTCACCTATAGGGTAATTCAATGTCTCCAATTAACCTGGACTGTGGGAGGAAACCGGAGCTCCCGGAGGAAACCCAGGCAGACCCGGGGAGAACATGCAAACTCCACACAGAAAGGACCCGGTCCGCCCCGCCTGGAGATTGAACCCAGGATCTTCTTGCTGTGGGACGACAGTGTTAAACTTCACTAATACTGAAGTCTTGTGGCTGAATGGAAGTCAATCCCAGCTTTTAGCCATTATTTATTTATTACACTGTCCGATTTAACCTGGTTAGGGTCACTGTGGGTCCAGTGCACCTGAAAACTCACTCACAACCCGGTCCAATATAGAACTGCAGGTTTACATTTTCCCAAATATACACTCCAACTCGGGGCGGCACGGTGGCTCGGTGGGTTGCACTGTCGCCTCCCAACAAGAAGGTCCTGCGTTCGATCCCCAGTCGGTCCCCTTTCTGGAGTTTGCATGTTCTCCCCGTGTCTGCGTGGGTTTCCTCTGGGAGCTCCGTTTTCCTCCCACAGTACAAAAACATGCAGTCAGGTTAATTAGAGACACTGAATTGCCCTATAGGTAAATGGGTGTGTTTATGTGTGTCTGCCCTGCGATGGACTGGTGCACCCTCCAGGGTGTTACTGTGTGCCTTGCGCCCATTGAAAAGCTGGGATAGGCTCCAACACCTCCCCACGCAACCCTGATTGGATAAGCGGTTAAGAAAGTGAGCGTGAGCGAGTGACATTCCAACTCTCCGTATTGTGAAAAGCATTTATAACAGATTGGAGGCTGTTAATGTCAAGGATTCACATACTTTTGCTCACATAGTATACAAAGAATAGCAAAAATGAACTTTCCAGTTTCAGCATGATGGTCAAGTGTACAAAAGTGAGGTCCAACTAGACATGGTTTAATGGTTTGATCCAAGTTAGTGGTGTAAAAAGTAAATGCCCTCGTCTCTAATTACAAACACCAGTTTAGGGTAGGGGGGGATCTGCGAGATCTGTTACTGTAATGGGGTTGACAGCAAAGCCATCCGTTTGAACCAAAAAGGCTAAATTAATTATGCTCTCTAGGACTTTAAGCAAAGGTCCAGATGCAAATCAGCTTTTTTGTGATTAAATCTTTGGAACACATATTCCTTCTCCAAATATTTTTATTTATTTATTTCTTAAATTTTTTTATTTATGTATCTATTTAATTTTTTTATTTAATTTATTCTTTTATTGTTTATTTGTTTTATTTTATTTATTTATCTTTTATTTGTTTTATTTTATTTGTTTAGTTTTATTTGTTTCATTTTTTATTTTATTTAGTTTTTTTATTTATGTATCTATTTAATGTATTTATTTAATTTATTATTTTATTTAATTTATTTATTTTTTAAATTTATTTCATTTTATTTATTTAGCTTGGTCTGTTGGAACTGCAGTGGTCCGCACAGACCCCTGAACCCTCACTGAATATCTTTGGGATCAATACGTCATGACTAAATGAGCACAAATTCCCAAATATACACTAGACTGAAGGCTATTATAGCTCCAAAGAGTGGGCAATTCCAACTCTATTAATGCCCAATCAGGGGTTCACATACTTTTGGTCGCATAGTGTACAAAGAATAGCAAAGGCCAATCGAGGTTTATTTCTAGTACTACTTTACTATTACGTGCGTGTTAGACGAGAAGTGAAAGAGGAATTAGAGTGAAAGAGTTCCTTTGCAGGTGCTATCAAATATTTCTCTTCCACAAATCCAACAAGCCTTTCAGTAAAGAGTGGGAAAAAATGTTCGATATCTCACCCGCCTGCTGGAATTAGTCAAAAGACCATTTTTAATAATAAATTATGCATTGAAACAAAGACTCTCTTTTTTTGTTCTCCGTGCGCCATGGAACGCCTTTAAAAAAAATCTTTAAAATTGTCCATTCAAGTCAAACTTACTGAGTGTAGCAAAAAATGTCAAAGGCATAAAGTCGGTGAAGATTGAATAAAATAATGCGAGCAGACAGATTAGTCATGCAGAGAGCCCACATGGTCTTTCAGCGCGGCACAATACCACTTTTTATAAGCGCTCCATCCACACAAAGGCGCCGTTCAATATATCGAGGATGATACATGGTCCGACGTGTAATCTTCCTTTGATTCCTCGCACTCATTCATCCAGGAACCTTTTCAGGAGCGGAACGGATGAGCCACAGGCTCCTCCTGTGCCCCGCATGCCCGCCACTGCTCTTAAGAGTTCATTATGGGGGGGAAAAAAGAGGCCAGGTGAGGTGTCCAGCTCGCTGTGGGGTCGTAGCAGGGTATCTGATGTCACAAAGACTTCAAAAGTGGGTTGGAAGAATGAACTGCGATGGCTCGGCCATTTATCTGTTAACAGAGGGTGGTAGAGTGGTACTTCACTAGAGTAAACACTTTCAACACTAATAGCTTATTGAATAAAGGAACGACACCTGATGGGTTAAAATCATTAAACAGTATATGTTAGTGGTGTAAAAAGTAAATGCCCCCGTCATTTATTACAAACATCATTTGACTTGGGATTTGAACCCTGCATCCCTGCACCACCTGTATAATTTAATATTACTTTTTTTTTTTTACAGTACTTATATCCCACTGCTACTTATTCAGTTCATGTTTGGACCTCTAGGATGGTGCACCGGTCAAATACACTCGTCCAGCAGAATGTGCCTCAGTGGTGCCACCGGCTTGGTCAGATAACCAGTCAGTCAGATGATAACCAGTTTGGGGGGTGGGGGAAGGGGGGGGTTCTGTGAATACTAACTGTAATGAGGGTGACAGGAAAGCCATCCATTTCAACTAGAACGTTAAGCAAAGATCCAGATGCAAATTTGCTTTTTCTGTGATTACATCTTTGGAATTTATTATCTATTTTATTTTATTGTTATTTTTTATTTTATTTTTTATTTATGTATCTATTTAATTTATTTATTTAATGTATTATTTTATTTTATTTATTTATTTGTTTCATTTGTTTTAGTTTTATTCATTTATTTTTTTTATTTGTTTAACTTATTTATTTGTTACTTTTTATTTTATTTCGTTATTTTTTTTATTTTGTTACTGTTTAATTTTGTAACTTATGTATATATTTAATATATTATTTTATTTATTCATTTATTTTATTTATTTGTTTAATTTGCTTTATTTTATTTATTTATTTGTTTTATTCTATTTATGTATTTTTTATTTTGTTTATCTATTTATTAATTAATTTTTTTATTTGTTTTATTTTATTTATTTATTTATTAGTTTTTTAATTTATTTTATTTTTGTAATTAATTAATTTTTTATTTGTTTTATTTTATTTATTTATTTACTTTATCGGGTAAATATGCTGGGTAATAATACCTCTAATATTAGGTTGGTGGTATAGTAAGTTCTATATGTTATTTAACTCTGTAACATGGCCTCCCCATTCCTTGTTAGTAATTATAACCTACAACAACTTGTAGCTTCTCTGTGGCTTCTCTGAGACTATTTTTACCATCTGTTTACCATGTTTTACCATCGCTTTATCTAATTCAGGGTAGCAGTGGGTAGAATGAATTGGAACCACCCTGGACAGGTCACCAGTCAATCACATGGCAAACACACATAGAGCAAATTAGTTTATTCAGTTAACCTGACTGTACGTCTTTGGACTGTTGGAGGAAACCCACACTGACCGGTGAGAACATACAAGCTCCACGAGGAAGGACCTGTTCCACTCCACCTGGGAATCTAATCCAGGACCTTCTCGCTGTGGGGGGGGTGCTACCCACCGAGCCGCCCGGGTGTGTAACAAAGAGAAGAAAATGTTATAATACATAATAATGAATACATGCCGGGACAGCGACTTGATTTACAATTTAACCAATATCTGGAAGGACCGATGACTGAGCAGTGACAAGTTCCAGTCCCAAAGTCCAAGATATAGATAGTCCAGATTATATTGTGTGAAAGGGTTATGGGAGGACTTCATAGAGCCAGTGCTTTTGGTTTAAGGTGAAAGAACATGCCACTATGGATGAAAAAAAATCAATCAATCAGGGCAGTGTGTGTACAGAACAAGGATTTCAGGCATGACCTGATCTGATGTGGATATGTCAGACACTGGCAGACGTATTGATTCCATACGTCTGTGTTTGTGTGTGTGGGAACCATGTAGACATGCGTACGTACACACACAATGTTCCAGCCGTATCTTAATACTTGTTGTATGTGTGTGTGTGTGTGTGTGTGTGTGTAGGTGCGCGCAAGTGTGCGCGACTGCCTCTCACGGCTGATGGAGTTGGGGGAGGAGTGAATCAGTTTCCCTGGGAGATAGTAGGCTGCATTACTGACGCGTTTGTGCACCACTTAACCTAATCTAGCATATGATTATGAGACTCAGTCAGGGGCGCCTCCCTCACACGCCTCAGTGCCAGCCTCTCTCTGCCTGCCGGGCGTGGCACATGCGTACACGCACACACACACACACATGCGCTTAGCTACTTCTCCTAAAAATAAACAGTGCCTTCTTGGGAACGGAGAGCCTACCTGATACATGGAGCGAATGATGTGGACTAAATATGTGGACTTGGGGAGAATTGATTCTGGGTCCTGGCAGGCACACACACACATATGTATACACACATGTGAATGTGCGTATGCCCACACTTGCACTGCCATTTACTTTCCACGAGCTGTTCATTTTACAAATTCTATAACCTTTTAGAATTTCTTTCTGCCGAGAAGATTGCCGCCTGGCCTCAGATTCATTATGGTGATTGAATCCTCTTCAATAGAAAACTGTTTAAAGAGAACGAGCGAGAGAGAGAGAGAGGCGAAGAGAGAGAGGCCTGTGTAAAGGCAACACGGGTTAAAAGCTTGTCTGGGTGACATAATTCACCACCACTGAGGCAAACAATCACATCACATTGTGACCTTCATATGATACAAAAAAAATGAGCCTGTGTAAAAAAAAAAAAAGGGCCTGTTTTTCTCTTTCCGTCGCTCCCTGCCTCCCTCCCTCGTTCCCTCCATCATTTCCTGACCCTCCCCTTCATCTTGCACCATGTTTTGTCAGTTTTTTTGCATCACAGGCACTTTTGAATAACGAATTAAATCTCTAATTATTAACGCCGAACAGCGAGGGGAGAATCGGTGAATATGCCGCTGCATTAATCACAAACCGGAGTTTAAAAGCAGCTTGTTTACAATGGCTGATGATATACATATATTACTCTTCCTGTCTCTCTCTTTCTCTCTCTCTCTCTCTCTTTTCCTCCATTTTCACACTCATAGCACCTGGACCTACACTATTCATCATGCGGATGACTCGGAACATGAATTAGTTTTCTTTTTTTATGTCGGAGATGAGAGGGCCAGATGGTATAAAATAAAAAAGGGCAAAAAAAAGACTAGGGGAAAGAATCAAGGACAGCGTGCACTGTATGTTATCATGGTAGCACATGCTAGTATGGGATTAGCCGGGATATTTAATGCCGCGTCCGTCTGAATCATTGCTTTTTACGTGCCCTCTATTGTCATTTCTTTATACTTCAAACAAGAAATCGTCCCACTCTAATTAGTCGATGTAATTGCTCGTCGCCAATCAGAGTCAAGCTTGTGCAAGGTGGAGTGTTTTTTATTCTTTTCTATTTTTTATTATTATTATTAATATTTTTTGTTGGTGTATTTTAAGAAGTTTTAATATTTCTTGCACATTATTGCCTTTAAACATTTTTTTTTTTTTATTGTTTTCTGAGAAGTTCAGAATCTCAGGGCTTGATATCATTGACAAGCTCCTCCCGTGTAATTCTGGACTGACCTCACCTTTCTCAGAATCATTCTTACCCCACCAGGTGAGATCTTGCATGGAGCTCCAGAGTGAGGGTGATTGACTGTGATCTTGTATTTCTTCCATTTTCGAATTATCGCACCAACAGTGGTCTCTTTCTCACCAAGCTTCTTGCTGATGGTCTTGTAGCCCATTCCAGCCTTGTGCAGGTCTACAATCTTGTCCCTGACGTCCTTTGATAACTCTTTGGTCTTGCCCATGGTGGTCGAGAGATTTGAACGGAAGAAACTGATTCTGTGACAGGAGTCTTTTATACAGGGACAGGACTAATTTGTGTGCCTCATGGGCACATAACCGGTCTGTGGGGGTCAGAATTCTTGCTGGTTGGTAGGGGATCAAATACTTATTTCCCTTAATTAAATACAAATTAATTTATAACTTTTATTTAATGTTTTTTTCCTGGATTTTTTGTTGATATTCTGTCTCTCTCTGTTAAAATAAATCTTCCATAAAAATTATAGACTGTTCAAGTCTTTGTAAGGGGGTACACTTACAAAATCAGCAGGGGATCAAATACTTATTTCCCCCACTGTGTATATATATATATATACGCTCACTCACGAACACCTGCACATACAGAACATACACACACTAACACACTTAGATTTCGACACACCATCATGCTTAATCATACACACACACACAAAGTAACACACATACACTCACATACTTAATTGAGCACATACTTACACTGACACATAATAACTCATATATACATTATGTATATACACACACACACTCAACACAATGCACATACACTCACTCACACCCACACATACACTTCCACAGACTTGCACATGCACACACAACCAACACAGTCTTGATCCCTGGACTCATACAACTACTCAGAGACACACCCTGACAGCACTCTTTTCCCGTCTCTGTGCAGGCGCCATCAATCAGCCAGCAGAGGTCGTAGTTGTGTAGTTATGAGAGAGTCCCTATTCGGCTTAGTACCCACCCCTATATGAACAACAGGCCAATCGTTGTTTATGTGGCCGCTCAGGCCAGCCAGCAGACGATGTATTCGAGTTAATTTGTCTATATGAATAAATGTGTTTTAGTAAAATATAATTGAATCTGTCTCTGTACAAACACTGACATATTACCACAAACAGAATTCAGACATTTAACATATATAAATAATTCTCTATATAGTACTAAACTATACAATTTACTATGGATCCCTAATTAACTTGCCAGTTAACTGTGTGGCATGTTCACCCGGTTTCAACCCTCTGACATGCGCATGATTTAAACCTACAGACGAGACCATTACCCGGCTGTCAGGAAGCCCGCGACAACAACCGGCTTTTATTTTTGGACCAGATGCAAATGACAGTTCTGGGGTTTAAAGAAACACAGCTTCTTCTGCAGTGATTATGAGCCGAAGGAAGTTAGCTTAGCACCGTCTGGGGGTTAAAGCGTGGATTGGCAGTGTAAGAAGGGGCCAACAGAGACACGCAGCTCTAAATATGAAATGTATTTGAAGCATTGTTTTGAGGCTTAACGGAGGAACTGAGATGTGAAAAAAACAAAGAAACAATGTTACTAAGCGCATAAATAGCTATTTTGACGCTCGGCGCTATTTTAAAAAGCTCTCGGTTCCTGAGGTGTTTTAGCGAGCGAGGCAATTTACTCATGAACAAGTGGATTATTAATGCTTTTATACAGTTACAAAAGATTTTTTCGCCTTCACACGGAGGCATTCCGGCTTTCCGATCGCCCTCTGCCTATTTTTTCCTGCCTATTTAGGACTGATGTAACTTTTCTAATTAAACTTGGAGGAAAATGTTAATTACCTAACAAGGTCACCTCGCTCAAATTCATCATCAAATTTACCGTTGCTCCCCTATACTGTTTTCTCCCTTTCTTCCACCAAAGCAGAGCGGTGTTAATTGCCTATCCGCGATCCCGTTTTAACTTTAACATCTTCTTCTTTAAGTTCCAGATTTAGCTCGCAAAAAAAAGACTGTGGCAGTTTTGCTATTCTCAACATCTCTGTCTCACACGTCCAGTCGTCACAAAAAGGCCTTTGCAGCGAGAGAACAGTGAGAGAAAAAGGGGTGAAGAATATAAAGCACTGGAGACATTTATTCCACTATTCTGTTACAGTTTTATGATTTATAGCAGGGGTGTCAAAGTCGTTTTCACCGAGGGCCACATCTGCATTATGGTAGATAGATAGATAGATAGATAGATAGATAGATAGATAGATAGATAGATAGATAGATAGATAGATAGATAGATAGATAGATAGATAGATAGATAGATAGATAGATAGATAGATAGATAGATAGATAGATAATAAATTATTAAATTTATTATTAAATTATTTAATTTATTAAATAAATTAAATATTATTAAATAAATTATTATTATTTATTATTATTATTTATTATAAATTATTATTATTGAAATTATTAATTATTGCAGGCGAAGGAAATTATTGGTGGCCCTCAAAGGGCCGATTGTAACTTATCCTGCTGTGATTGCAGTCTGTCTTTTAAGTCTTTTGAGGCTGAATTCTGTTTGGTGTCAAAATGTCAAATTTATTCTTTATATTTATAACGTATATCTACATTTATATTGTCCTCCTTTACCACAGACACGGCCTCATAACACAAGAGACGTACCAGTTTCTCTTCTTGAAGCACAAACTTTCACTTCTTTCACTTTCTCACCTTTCATTAAATGACCTCCTTCTGCTTTAATTTTCTCTTCTTGTACAGTTTGGGATTATTTGTAAACATTTCTCAACATCAGGTCACAAAATCGGCATGCATTGTGGAAGATGCAGTTTATGTACGATTTGTAAAAAAAAATTATTTTTTATTTTTGGCATTTTCTCCCCTTTTTCTCCCCCTTTTGCATCGTGCTTCCCCTCTGCCTATGCTGAACCCTGCCCTGACCGAGGAGATCGAAGCTAACCCATATCCCCTGCCGCCTGCATTTTTTTCACCTACACATTGACTAGTGTTGCGCCACCTAGCGTTGCATGCGGAGAGACACACCCTAAGAGCACTCCTACCTCATCTCTTGTGCAGGTGCCTCTAATCAGCCGGCAGAAGTCGTAACTTCACCATTCTGACAGAGAGAGACCCACTTCCGGCCCCTCGTCCCGCCCCCCAACTGAACAACCGGCCAAATATTGTTTATGTAGCCACTCAGCCTGGAGCCGGTAAGGCAGAGCTGGATTCTGGATACATGGTTGCAGCGCGTGTTTTTACCGCTGCGCCACCTGAGCAGCTTTATGTACGATTTTTAACCCTTAATTGTTCTGCCCTCGCTTTGAGTTTCCCCCCTTTCTCTGCTAGATAGATAGACAGACAGACAGCTCCCTCCAAAATACACTTAGGTCGGATTTATTTGCTTCCCAACTGTACACTGTGTGCATCAGAATGGAGTAAAACTACAAAATACAAACAATAAAAACAATAAAACATTAAAAGACATGGCGGGCCGGATTTGGCCCACGGGCCTTGAGTTTGACACCCCTGATTTATAGGGATCAAAAGATAACGTAGCGATAACCAATATTAAACCCTTTACTAAGTGTTTAGTCCAGGCTTTAGGCTTTATTAGGTAATGTGGTGACCAGATCAGCTGTTAGAATAAAATCGTAACTAATGGTAATATTTTAATAATTTATGTCTTCACAGGAGCTGAATTTATTATGATTACTACAACCTGTCAGACCAGTGGTTCTGTACTTAATAATAATTATAATGTCATTATAAATCCCCAATCCAACTGCAGCAGGAGTGTTGTTGGGATTTCTAAACACATCTGTCAATAATGGGAGGAGAAATACAAAGCCAACAGTGTCATGTGATCACAAAGTAGTATGTGTTCCTAATATAAATCCTAACAACGCTACTGCACCTGATAAGCTCACTTATAAACTCCCAAATGTGGCAGGAGTGTTGTTGGGATTTCTAAGCACCTTTGTCAATACTGGGAGGAGAAACATAAAACCAACAGTGTCATGTGATCACAAAGTGTCCACTGATAAATGACAGAGTATGTGTTCCTAATAAAGAGGCCAGTTGACACTGTATTAAAAATCCCAACAACACTACTGCACCTGATAGGCTCACTTATAAACTCCTAATTGCAGCAGGAGTGTTGTTGGGATTTCTAAACACATCTGTCAATAATGGGAGGAGAAATACAAAGCCAACAGTGTCATGTGATCACAAAGTAGTATGTGTTCCTAATAAAGAGGCCAGTAAGTTTTACACTGTATTAAAAATCCTAACACTGCTGCACCTGATACGCTCACTTATAAACACTTATTGCAGCAGGAGCGTTGTTGGGATTTCTAAACACATGTGTCAATACTGGGAGGAGAAATACAAAGCCAAGTGTCATGTGATCAAAGTGTCCACTGATAAACACAGAGTATGTGTTTCTAATAAAAAGGCCAGTTGACACTGTATTAAAAATCCCAACAACACTACTGCACCCGATACACTCATACCAGACCAGTACTTTACAGTAGTGTCATTCAGTGCTGAGAATGGTCCACTCATCCAAACATCAGTTGGGCAGTGGTGGTTCTATGGGGCCTATTCTAAATTAATTAGAGCAAGTGGTGGGACAAAGTGTAAAGAGCAACATATGGGGTACATTTAGTAATTGTATACCTACAAAGTTCATCTGTATGGTAGGTGTTATGGACTAGCACTCATTCCCTACTATTACAGAGGAACTTACTATGCCCTTTTTTTCTGAAAAGCAGCATGAAGGTGAATCTTGATCCAACCCTCCCTCAGACACAGTCGATTAAACTCTATTTAAGTGGGACATCATTATTCACTGTTGCAAAGTCCATGAGATATCCCAAAACACTGGGTGCAAGGTAGTAATACAGCCTATATAGGGTGCTATTTTATCTCAGGGCATCATACACTCACTTATTTACCATTGCTTATTTCGAGGGGAGAGTCAGAGATGCTAATCTAGGGTTAGACTGCCATGTTTTTGGGAAGTCAAAGTACTAAACCCCAACTGGGAATTGCTCCAAACACCATGTGAACTGTTTTTTCTATGATGAATGCATACGTCCCATAAAAAATCCCATTGCCAATTGAGTGTACCCATGTGGTAAGTGGTAGACAATTTTGAATTAGACCACATATGTCCACATATTTTTGGCTTTGTATTGTATGAATCCATCTCTTTTATCTCTTTTATTCAAAGCAACTTGCAACTATGACCTGTGAGTCTCACTAAGGGCCCAACAGAAGCAATGGTGGGGCTTAAACCAGCAACCCTATAGTTACTAGTCCAGTACTCTAGGCACTGCCAATGCATGTAATAATTTAGAAGTCATTTTGAAGTATCTGGTACCTTGAAATAGACTGGCGTCCAGTCCCAGATGTAGCCCTACCTGATGCCCAGTGATTGAGTGTCACCAGACCCAGAACAACCATGACCAGGATGACCAGGTGGTTGATAAAACGGAATAAATAATAAATAATAAATAAATGACCATGACAATTTTCGACGATCCGGCAGAGTCTGTCGTCCTTCCAGTTGACCCCTGAAGAGCCACATCTACATCCTTTTGTGACCTGCATTTGATTTTGTACACAATATCCAAGATAATTTCATTAGCATCAGAAAGGATATGCTTTTTAAGGCGGTGGCCCATGTCAGACGTCTGCATTGAATAGCAATATGCCTAATGCTATTGTGAAATGGATCCAGAGCTTAATAACCGCATCGATTGTTGTCGTCCAGACTGGCCATGTTATTTTCAGTGCCCGGTCCTGCCGTTCGGTCAGACCCATTTCTGTAAGGTGTGTTGACATGTAATATCAGATTAACCTTAATTTAGGGGGCGTGCTTATTAAAAACTTTATAACTTTTGTCTGAAAAGTCTTGTAATCTCTTGATCCAGGCATTCTGCTGTCATTTTCTCTCTCCCATACACACACACACACACACACATTGTTCCTCTTGTGTCTCCACAAGCCTCCCTGCCCCCTCGGCTAAAGAGATGCAGAATGACAATTATTGAAAATACAATTAAAATCTGTTAATCAGATTATTTGTACTGGCTAAAGCCTTTAGAATGACATTGAAAGCTTTTTCCACATGCCCTTGTCTCTGCTGGGATTAAAAAATATGTTGAATGTGACGTGTAATCGTTCAGGTTTCTGTAAAGGTTCATTAAGAGTGCATTAAAAATCTGAACGGACCAAGTGCTGAACCTGTGGTACGCCTAGAAGTGGAATTACTTGGGATGCCATGTGTTGTCAACTGTGTACTGTATCTACAGTTTTTTTAAATGAATAGCCTATATAAGATAGTCCACTGATGGTGGACAAGAAGGTCAAAGGTCTTCATTAGGGTTGAGGTCAGGCCACTGAATTCTCTTATTGTATAAACATCAAATCATGTTTTTATTGATCTTACCTTTATAAGACTGCTGACACAAAAGCATATCATTTATAGCATTGTTGCCTTACAGCAAGAAGGTCCTGGGTTCGATTCCCAGGTGGAGCTGTTAGGAGTTTGCATGTTCTCCCCATGTCTGCTAGGGTTTCCTACCACAGTCCAAAAACATGCAGTCAGGTCAATTGGAGATACTAAACCCCCCCAGGTGTGTGTGTGTGTTTCCCCGGTGATGGACTGGCAACCCTTATAGTGTGTTTGCTGCCTTTCGGCCAGAGAATCTGACCCACCGTGACCCTAAATAGGGTAAAGCGGTGGTAAAACAGACAATGAATGAATGGTTTGGCACATATTACATTCAGGTGTTTCAGCACACCCATTGGTAACAAGTATGTGGGGTGTCCACTTTGGCACGGTGGCTCGATGGGTAGCACTGTCGCCTCACAGCAAGAAGGTCCTGGGTTCGGTGCGGAGTTTGCATGTTCTCCTCGTGTCTGCGTGGGTTTCCTCCGGGAGCTCCGGTTTCCTCCCAGAGTTCAAAAACATGCAGTCAGGTTAACTGGAGACAACTATTGCCCTATAGGTGTATGTGTGTGTGTGTCTGTGTATGTGTGTCTGCCCTGCAATAGACTGGCACCCCGTCCAGGGTGTTACTGTGTGCCTTGCGCCCATTGAAAAGCTGGGATAGGCTCCAGCACCCCCACCCCTGCGACCCTAATTGGTGAGTGGGTGTCCACTTTTAGTCATATAGTGTAGTACCATTTGAATGAAGTAGTGACATTTTAAAGTAGCTTGATTCTGTGTCATTATACGATCAGGCGGACTCTCCGTGCGTGTTACGGATCTCCAGATGAAGAAGAGATTGGCTGCACATGTGCAGGTCAGCAGCAATAAAAGAACTAAAATGCGACAGGGTAATTGGATATGACTAGATTGGGAGGAACATTGGAGAAAATGCTTAGATTATTAAGACACTACCCACAGGAGATGTTGGCTGGCATGCTAGTGGGTTGTGCCACCTGAAGCTCACTGTATTACTGTGACGCAATCACTGTCTAAGCAGTGTGTCAAAATAACCTGCCTTATTACAATCCTTTCTACTTAGGGAGCCTAAGTAGGGAGTAGGCAGCAAGGCTGAGTAGGTTTTCAGACAGACCCTATGAGTAGTGACCATCAGCCCTACATGCATGTTCTTCATCCCTGACTGTTGCACCAAGCCCAGTTGGTTAGAATGGACACAAGCTGGTCAGGTCAACAGGTACCCTTGCACGCGGTGCCGATCATTTTACACACCACAGCTGGACACTATCCGGGATTAAATCCTTTGCTTTATTATTGGAGCATCTGATAATCGCACATTATGAAACAATTACTATCTATGAGAGCGATCCAGGTCAGGCACCTTGTCTTGCATTAGCATCAAATCAGCCTGGATGCAGTTTCTCTCTCTCTCTCTTTCTCTTTTTCTCTCACTCTCTTATGTATATTTATTGCTATAACTTATTTCTGCTGAGTTTATTTGCCAGTCAGTTGGGCGTAAAGGCCAGCCTCCTTTATGCTTTTATGAACATCACGGCCCCGCACAACAACAGCTTCCGAATCTATTATTCATTAAGTGTAACCAATATAAAATTTAAAACAGTGCATGTTTTTTATGTTAAATTATGTAAGGTCAGCATAATTTTCTGCCTATTACTAATATCTATATCATCTTTGGCTTAGTCAGCTCTATTTAAATTTGCAATCATTTACAGCTTTTGACTATATGTGTGTGTATGTGTGTGTATGTGTGTGTGTGTGTGTGTATGTGTGTGTGTGTGTGCACCCAATTTCCAATATTCTTCTACCAGACTTCTTTTTTTTATGCTGACATCAATGGCAAGCTATTAAAGACAGTATTTCATTATTGGTTCCTCGTCCCCGGTGGTTATTTACAATCCTATATATACTAAGCACTGATATTAAAGGAGACCGTTTTAATGAGGCGCTATCTGCCTTAGCAATACGTCTTCCTCCGAACGAGATTGTGTTTAAAGATTTTATCAAGAAACGGCTGTTCGGCGGGGTTATGTTTTGTCCATGAAATATGCATTTCATATCTCTTTCATTTCATTAACATAATTTAATTTGTGCTTTGCATTCTGTGCATAATACATATTTGATTTACAAAACAAATATTTCCATTAGAAAATGAATTTCATGCAGGCAGAACTGAATGATGTATTGTAAGGAAATAAGAAAAAAAAGGAAAGCAGAAGCAGAAAAAAAAAAGGAATCGTATTATCCTCAGTGCCTCGGCGAAGGGAAAATACTCCACAGACGCGCCGTTTTAGTGCGCGCCCGTGTTTAAGTGTGACTCTGTCTTTATAGATGCGTCTACGTCTGGGGATATGTAGTTATATGCCCGCGCGAGTGTGTGTGTGTCTATGCCCCCCCCCATATGCAAATGAACCCCACGGAGGCGACGGGTACATTGCGTTAAGTTTAAAGCAATATAACTCAGATTGATTTACTCGCCCTGCCGAGGCCGCCCGTTCCCGGCTAAGTGTTCCTTCGGAAAAATGTGGCCTGCTTTTTATTATCAATAAAATACGCGGGATATTATAAAGATATATCTGTATGTTCGATGGCACAAAAGAAGAACGCACATCCATTTTAATTTAGTGTCACTTTTTAAGAGGGAGCTCGGTCAGATTGAGAAATATGCTCCGATAATAAAGAATACAGGGTTTAGTATTTTAGGAGGTTGACGCTTAAATGATCCACTTTTGGAAACAGGAATGATCCCCAGGCATCAGTTTAACCCCGACTCTGCTCTCGTCAGTCACATTTCCCACCTCATATTGCATAAATAGATCTTACGAGGATGCTAACGTTAAATAAAGTTAAATTTTAATCATCGTCAAAGTCGTTTTGGGATATTTAATGTTGTTTTTGCAAAGTAATTTGATATTAAAAAACAGTCACACTAAGGCACTACGGACCGGTTTCATATAAGATATAATTTCACGGACCGACAAGGGTGGAAGGATTTAATATCAATGTGGATCCTGAGCTTTTTACCCTGCAACGAGACGCTGCTCCCACCTAGTGGTGATAAAAGACAATAACACCCGAAGAGTTTTGAAAATTTAATTGCTCCTGTAGCGATCTCTAATTATTTATTCTGGTCCACGTCCCGGTGTTTGTGGACCACTGCACTAAGGGCGATTTGTAGTTGCTCCAGTTGGCCTGACTGCTGTTGGTCTTTGGACTTGTAAAAGGAAACTGGAGCTGATCACCGTGTTCCTCTGCTTCTTTACAGGCACCTTGGGAACCCAACCAGGGTCTTTAGACAGTGACGAAGACCCCACCCACTTTTTGGGCTGGTCTTTCCCACCCAGCAGACTCGTGGCCAGACGCTTCAGACGTAAGCAGTAAATGATTGGACACACATCAGCTCCACTTACCATATAGAAGCACTTTGTAGTTCTACAATTACTGACTGTAGTCCATCTATTTCTCTGAATGCTTTGTTACCCCCTTTACATGCTGTTCTTCAATGGTCAGGACCCCCACAGGACCACCACAGCGCAGGTATTATTTAGGTAGTGGGTCATTCTCAGCACTGCAGTGGCACTGACATGGTGGTGGTGTGTTAGTGTGTGTTGTGCTGGTATGGGTGGAGTTTTTAAATATCGTGTCTACTCACTGTCCACTCTATTAGACACTCCTACCTAGTCAGAGTCGATCGCTCATCTATTGCTGCTGTTCGAGTCGGTCATCTTCTAGACCTTCATCAGTGGTCACAGGACGCTGCCCACGGGGTGCTGTTGGCTGGATATTTTTGGTTGGTGGACTATTGTCAGTCCAGCAGTGACAGTTAGGTGCTGAGAATGATCCACCACCTAAATAATTCCTGCTCTGTAGTGGTCCTGTAAGAGTCCTGACCATTGAAGAACAGCATGACAGGGGGCTAACAAAGCATGCTGAGAAACAGATGGACTACAGTCAGTAATTGTAGAACTACAAAGTGCTTCTACATGGTAAGTGGAGCTGATAAAATAGCTGGAAAATATAGGTTGCTGGTTCAAACCCCACCACCGCCAGGTATACATACAATTCAAATAAGTCACTTGTTGGTGTAGAAAGTTCTATACTGAATTATTTACCTTTATATATTATAGCTTTATAAGATATATGATTAATTCTGGACCCACTGCCGGGTCCTGAGTGTTTAATATATATCGGCTGTAGTTGCCGGAAGCCTCTTTACTTTTTGTCGAATGCACACATGATAAATTATGTCCCTCTTTTCCAAAGGGACTGTTAGTAGTTTTAATTAAAGGACTGCACCTTGGTAGTTTAAAGGCTATCAGTGGCTGCTTGATAAGTTGTGAGAGCTTAGGGCTTTGGATAACAAGAAGCATTTAAACTGGCCCTAGTGAATTCGTATTAATTTGGCTTATCGCTCGTATTAAGCGCAGAAAAAAAACCCAGGTAGCATTAAGCATCGAGACAGATCCCGAGTTTAATACATAAAGTGTCAGAACTCTCTACCTTCCGTATCAAAGCGAGTCGGGAATAACTTTCCCCCGTGCTTAAAACCAAACATAAGATCTACGTTTCAGAGCTAACTAATATTAGCGGGGGATTTCAGGCTTGTCTGACATACCGCTCGCAAAGAAAGGCTTAATATAGCCGCCTAGGTGCGCGGAAACGGGGCTTAAACCTGCGTTTAGCATTCGCGGGACGAGCTTTTAAAATCTTCTTTTCTTTTAAATATCCATTTTTATATAGTCCTGCCAAACAGGTAAGGTTTGCCTGGCTAACGGCTTAGCATTAGCTCTGATTTTCTGACAGCTGTGTTTAAAGTTTGCAGAGAGGAAGAGAGATGGGGATCGCACTTGGATTCGGGGGAGGTGATGGGTGCGAGTAGGAACTTCATCATACCAGAAGGTGAGGAAAGACAGACGTATTAAGTGGAGTCATGTCAGGAGGACCGTTACTATACATAGAAACTAGCCATTGTTGATGGAACAGTGGGCGTTAACCTATGGAACCCAAATCTGCAGCTTATTTTACCATAACACCTTATTAGATAACATCCTGTACACTCCCCTAGTCCTAAGGGTAAAAAATAACCTGCCTTCTTTAATACCCTTAAAATGAAGCAGCAGAAAGTTTGTAATATCTAGGGTCACTCAAGGTTTGGGAGTACTTCGGAAAATCATTTTCACTTAACACACTCCACCGCTACAACAAAACTGCAACCTGTCACTCTATAAGACTCTACACACAGAAAGCCATACGTTAATTCTATGCAGAAACACTGTCAAGTTCTCTGGGCCTATCAAATGGACCAATAGATAGAAGTAAATAATGCTGGAGCCTATCCCAGCTTTTCAATGGGCACAAGGCACACAGTAACACCCTGGACGGGGCACACATACACCAACACACACACATACACCTATAGGGCAACTCAGTGTCTCCAGTTAACCTGACTGCATGTTTTTGGACTGTGGGAGGAAACCGGAGCTCCCGGAGGAAACCCCCACAGACACGGGGAGAACATGCAAACTCTGCACAGAAAGGACCCGGACCGCCACGCCTGGGGATCGAACTCCAATTTTTTCTCCCCTAAACTAGTCGTGTCCAATTACCCTGATTGCGTCCTCTACACCGACAGGCACTGGGCACGGAGGGCCACACCCCCATCAGCATTATTCTTCAGCCCCGTGGCCGCAGTCGCACCAGTTGCATTATAAGGACCCATGATCCGACTTTTTTACCCTCTAACCCTGAACAACAGCCAATCGTCGTTCATGTTGCCGCCCAGCCCAGTGGGAGAGGCAGAGCTGAGATTCGAGACGATGTATTCGAAACCCCAACTCTGGTGCGCCGGCGTACTTTACCGCTGCTGCGCCACACTGAGCGACATCCAGGACCTTCTTGCTGTGAGGAGACAGTGCTCGTGCTACCCACTGAGCCACCGATCGAACTCTGAAAAACATACATTTCTGAATTAATTAGTTATTATTGTGGCTGAAAGACAGAAATGTAAAAATTAGAAGGGGTGTCGCAGCACGTTTACGCATATAACTCACAAGTATCAGTACCAATTGTGCAGGACACATTTGTACTCGTCATGTGACTATTTTTTCCAATAATCTGTCCCTTATTTTAGCCTTAGTATCAACTTGTTCTTTTTTCTTTACGAGACAATGAAAGAGGTAACAAGGCTTGTTAGTTAACAACTGAAGACAGAAAAAGCAAGAGGAGAGCAGAGAGAAAAATCAATCTAATACTGCAGAACTATCAGATCATACGAGATGATGGATTCTCGGTCGCGGCGTTCAGCCCCCGTCTGCCCGAGCTGTGCAAATCAATTCAAACAGACACAAAGAATAAACACACACCGTGCCATACAATAGGAAATGGAAGCCGAGCCTCCTGGTTGGGTTTTTTTTTTTTAAACGTGCCGCTATGTATTTGTTTTGCGGATTACCATGCTGAAATGAAATTTGAACAGTTACTTAAAATAATATGCAAAGAAGATATTTCCTGTCTTTGCTAACCCTGAACCCCCCCGCCCCCCTCATGTGTTTGTCGAGGAGAGGCGCCAGGGCCGGCATCGGCATCGGTGTAAACACTGAATGCATATACACTGATCAGCCATAACATTAAAACCACCTCCTTGTTTCTACATTTACTGTCCATTTATCAGCTCAACTTACCATATAGGAGCACTTTGTATTGTAGTTCTACAATTACTGACTGTAGTCCATCTATTACTTTCACCCTGTTCTTCAGTGATCAGGACCCCCACACGACCACTACAGAGCAGGTATTATTTAGGTGGTGGATCATTCTCAGCACTTACATGGTGGTGGTGTGTTGCTGTGTGTTGTGCTGGTATGAGTGGATCAGACACAGCAATGCTGCTGGAGTTTTTAAACACCTCACTGTCACTGCTGGACTTAAAATCGTCCACCAACCATTTACATTTACATTTTCAGCATTTAGCAGACGCTTTTACCCAAAGCGACTTACACAATGAGCTGAACATGATGAGCAATTGAGGGTTAAGGGCCTTGCTCAGGGACATAACAGTGGCAACTTGGTGGTGGTGGGGCTTGAACCGGAAACCTTCTGTTTACTAGTCCAGTAACTTAACCACTGAGCTATCACCAAAAATATATACCCGTGGGCAGCGTCCTGTGACCACTGATGAAGGTCCAGAAGATGACCAACACAAACAGCGGCAATAGATGAGCGATCGTCCCTGACATTACATCTACAAGGTGGACCAACTAGGTAGGAGTGTCTCATAGAGTGGACAGTGAGTGGACACTCGCTGCATACTCCTGCATACCAGCACAACACACACTAACACACCACCACCATGTCAGTGTCACTGCAGTGCTGAGAATCATCCACCACCTAAATAATACCTGCTCTGTAAAGGTCCTGTGGGGGTCCTGACCATTGAAGAACAGCATGACAGGGGGTAACAAAGCAAGCAGAGAAACAGATGGACTACAGTCAGTAATTGTAGAACTACAAAGTGCTTTTATATGGTAAGTAAAGCTGATAAAATAGACAATGTGTGTACAAACAAGGAGGTGGTTTTAATGTTATGGCTGATCAGTGTATTTCTATTTTATTTCGAAACGCAGCCCTGTGCGGGTGCCGTGCCAGCGATTGGCGGGCGGAACGGAACAGATTTACGAGAGACCGGTTAATTCGTAATGGGCTGAAATGTGGAAGTGTTTTAAAACGCCATATTTTAGCTTTAACAGCCATATGCCTCTGTTTACGAGGCTCTGCCTTAAATATGCATCCCAACACCAACACAGGAACAGTCGAGTCATTTCATTAGACGCGGAATTTAGATGAAACAAACGAGAAACAAAAATAGGCAGTTCGCAGGGATGAATATATTAATTTAAACGTATAATTAGCAAACTAGATTGAGAAGGAATGGACTTTTAGTGCTTCACAATGCTTGGATGTAGATTTGTTCCAATAATTAAAATAAATATAGAAATTAATACTAGAGCACACAGCTACAGATTGGGAAGAAATAAAGCTCGGTCCAGTAAATCCCAGTTTTGCTGCGACATGTAGATGCTAACGTCGGATTCTGGAGTAAACAGCTTGAATCCATTTACTTAATTCGTCTTGTGTCAACAGCTCAGCCTGCCGGTGTTGTAATAGTGTGGGAAACGCATTCTTGGAACACGCCAGGCTCCTAAAACTAATCGGGGATGGTTTAAAATCCACACCTACTCTGATTTTAATGCTATTCATGCCATATCTATCTATCTATCTATCTATCTATCTATCTATCTATCTATCTATCTATCTATCTATCTATCTATCTATCTATCTATCTATCTATCTATCTATATATAAATATATATATATATATATATATATATATATATATATATATATATATCTATATATATATATATATATATATATATATATATATATTCATTTAAAAAGCACTAATGAGCTTCAATTGCCTTCCTAGTCACCGGATATGAATCCAAAAACCATTAGATTCTAAGCATGAACGTCAAGCTGACAGATTTGCATTAAGGGTCGCGGTGGGTCCGATTCATTGGGTGAAAGGTAGGAAACACCCTGGACAGGTTGCCAGTCCATCAAGGGGCAGACACACACACACACACACACACACACACACACACACGCACACACACACTTGCAGTGATATTATAAAAATAGATATAGGTCAGGAGATGTCAGGTCAGGAGATGTTCAACCCTCCAACATATAACAATGTTAGTGTCAGTTAGTGTACTGTCTGGTCAGTGAGGGTCCTACTGGAGTAAACAAGAAACACAAAGTGGAAAAAATGAGCTACAGGCAGTAATTGTATACCCACAATGTTCCTATAATATAATCTATGAATGAATGAATGTAAGTCTAGAATAAAACCTTTCACTACATTGTAAAAAATAATAACATTGTGTATATGTGACACATACTGTATACCTGTACATGTTTTACACTATATGGTCAGAAGTATTGGGACACCTGACCCTGAGCTTGTTGTACATCTGGTTCCAAAACCGTAAGCATTTATATTGTATTGCTCCCTCTTTTCTTAGTAGCTTTAATATCATCCACTTCTCTGGGAAGCCTTTTTTTTTGCAAGACTTAGTGTGTCTGTGGGAATTTGTGCCTGTTTAGTCAAGAGAGTAAGTGAGGTCAGGTCTGGCTTGGCAATCCAAGTTTATATACAGTGTATCACAAAAGTGAGTACACCCCTCACATTTCTGCAAATATTTCATTATATCTTTTCATGGGACAACACTATAGACATGAAACTTGGATATAACTTAGAGTAGTCAGTGTACAACTTGTATAGCAGTGTAGATTTACTGTCTTCTGAAAATAACTCAACACACAGCCATTAATGTCTAAATAGCTGGCAACATAAGTGAGTACACCCCACAGTGAACATGTCCAAATTGTGCCCAAATGTGTCGTTGTCCCTCCCTGGTGTCATGTGTCAAGGTCCCAGGTGTAAATGGGGAGCAGGGCTGTTAAATTTGGTGTTTTGGGTACAATTTTCTCATACTGGCCCTGGATATTCAACATGGCACCTCATGGCAAAGAACTCTCTGAGGATGTGAGAAATAGAATTGTTGCTCTCCACAAAGATGGCCTGGGCTATAAGAAGATTGCGAACACCCTGAAACTGAGCTACAGCATGGTGGCCAAGGTCATACAGCGGTTTTCCAGGACAGGTTCCACTCGGAACAGGCTTCGCCAGGGTCGACCAAAGAAGTTGAGTCCACGTGTTCGGCGTCATATCCAGAGGTTGGCTTTAAAAAATAGACACATGAGTGCTGCCAGCATTGCTGCAGAGGTTGAAGACGTGGGAGGTCAGCCTGTCAGTGCTCAGAGCATACGCCGCACACTGCATCAACTCGGTCTGCATGGTCGTCATCCCAGAAGGAAGCTGACGCACAAGAAAGCCCGCAAACAGTTTGCTGAAGACAAGCAGTCCAAGAACATGGATTACTGGAATGCCCTGTGGTCTGACGAGACCAAGATAAACTTGTTTGGCTCAGATGGTGTCCAGCATGTGTGGCGGCGCCCTGGTGAGAAGTACCAAGACAACTGTATCTTGCCTACAGTCAAGCATGGTGGTGGTAGCATCATGGTCTTGGGCTGCATGAGTGTTGCTGGCACTGGGGAGCTGCAGTTCATTGAGGGAAACATGAATTCCAACATGTACTGTGACATTCTGAAACAGAGCATGATCCCCTCCCTTCGAAAACTGGGACTCATGGCAGTTTTCCAACAGGATAACGACTCCAAACACAACCTCCAAGATGACAACTGCCTTGCTGAGGAAGCTGAAGGTAAAGGTGATGGACTAAACCCAATTGAGCACCTGTGGCGCATCCTCAAGTGGAAGGTGGAGGAGTTCAAGGTGTCTAACATCCACCAGCTCCGTGATGTCATCATGGAGGAGTGGAAGAGGATTCCAGTAGCAACCTGTGCAGCTCTGGTGAATTCCATGCCCAGGAGGGTTAAGGCAGTGCTGGATAATAATGGTGATTACACAAAATATTGACACTTTGGGCACAATTTGGACATGTTCACTGTGGGGTGTACTCACTTATGTTGCCAGCCATTTAGACATTAATGGCTGTGTGTTGAGTTATTTTCAGAAGACAGTAAATCTACACTGCTATACAAGCTGTACACTGACTACTCTAAGTTATATCCAAGTTTCATGTCTATAGTGTTGTCCCATGAAAAGATATAATGAAATATTTGCAGAAATGTGAGGGGTGTACTCACTTTTGTGATACACTGTATATATATATATATATATATATATATATATATATATATATATATATATATATATATATACAGTATATATATATATATATATACTGTGTATATATATATATATATTTATATATTTATTTATATATGTTCAAAATACACCCCCAATACTCATATATGCTCAAAATACCCCCCCCCCCCACATTCATATACGCTCAAAATGCTCCCCCCATATTCATATATGCTCAAAATACAGCCCCCCCCCCCCCCCCCCCCCCCCCCCCATATTCATATACAGTATGTTCAAAATACACCCCCTTACTCATATGTGGTCAAAATACACCCCCCCATATTCATATACAGGTATGCTCAAAATACACCCCCCTATATTTATATATGTGCAAAATACCCCCCCCCCCATTCATATATGCTCAAAATACACCCCCCATATTCATGCATGTTCAAAATACACCCCCTTATTCATATATGTTCAAAATACACCCCCATATTCATATATGCTCAAAATACACCCCCCCATATTCATATATGTTCAAAATACACCCCCTTATTCATATATGTTCAAAATACACCCCCTTATTCATATATGCTCAAAATACCCCCCCCCCCCACATTCATATACGCTCAAAATGCTCCCCCCATATTCATATATGCTCAAAATACAGCCCCCCCCCCATATTCATATACAGTATGTTCAAAATACACCCCCTTACTCATATGTGGTCAAAATACACCCCCCCATATTCATATACAGGTATGCTCAAAATACACCCCCCTATATTTATATATGTGCAAAATACCCCCCCCCCCATTCATATATGCTCAAAATACACCCCCCATATTCATGCATGTTCAAAATACACCCCCTTATTCATATATGTTCAAAATACACCCCCATATTCATATATGCTCAAAATACACCCCCCCATATTCATATATGTTCAAAATACACCCCCTTATTCATATATGCTCAAAATACACCCCCCCATATTCATATATGTTCAAAATACACCCCCTTATTCATATATGCTCAAAATGCCCCCCATATTCATATATGTTTTTTTTTTTTGGTAGATTTGACTGGGTTGAAACCAGGGTTCTGTATAGGCAACTGGAGCTCCTTTGCACTTAACTAGGCAAATCATGTCTTTATAGACCTTGCTTTGTGCTCAGGGGTGTAATTATGCCCAAAGAGAAAGGGGATTTTCCAACACACCGATGAGGCATAACATTATGACCACCTTCCTAACTGACTGGTCTGCGGCTATGCAGCCCCGTACACAACAAACTGTGATGCACCGTGTATTCTGACACCTTACTATCAGCACCAGCATTAACTTCTTATAGTCTGTTGGATCGGACCAGCCTTCGCTCCCCACGTGCATCAATGAGCTTTGGCCGCCCATGACCCTGTCGCCGGTTTACCACTGTTCCACTTTAAACAGATACTGACCACTGCAGACCGGGAACACTCCAGTTTTGGAGTTGCTCTGACCCAGTCGTCTAGCCATCACAGTCATCTTGGCCCTTAAATCCTTATGTTCTAACACATCAGCTTTGAGGATTTATTATATTACATATATAAAATCACTAGTAGGGGTGTGTACATTTGGCTATATGGTGTATATTTACAGCTGTAGAGTTTAATACAGGACGTTATAGTGTTATATGGCTTTAAAATAACTAGTTCTACCCCAAGTTGTTTAATTCAACAGCCAGAAACATCCATCCAGTCATTTCTGAAGAAATATTGAGGCTGAAATAACACTTAATTAGCGGAATAAAACTGTAATACTCATGACTGACATATATACAGTTGATAGTTCATGTGTAAATCGCAATATTAGCCAAATGGGTTTGGTACTCAGGTCTGCAAACGATACAGATTCCGTACACAACAGTCAGTAGCAGGTTACTCATGTCTGAAAAGTCGTCTCATTGCTCGTGGCATGAGTAGAACTCTCTGCAATCTGCAGCCCTCATAAAGCCTGTTTAGTGTAGCACATTCATTTTCTCCAGCCACTTCACCAGTCCTTCGTCTTCTGTGTAATTGAAGAGATTCTTATGCTCGAGTGTGAAGGGCAGCAAACAAAAGCAGATGGGTGGGTTTTTTTTTTTGTCTTGCAAGCCTGGCGAGCCTGGCAGAAAGGGGAGAGACGTCCTGGGCTTCGTCTTTAGGTTGTGGAGGGCATGCAGGTGTTGGAGGTTAGGGCCTAATGAGCCTTAATTAGCCCATTGAGGTAATCAGGGGCTTGATTGGTTCTGTGTGCTTAAGCAAACCATCACGTACTTAGAAGTGCTGGCAGGATTGGGGTGGGTTAAGAGAAACAGGGACTTTAAATATAATGTAGATTTATGGAAATAAGGTCAGGGTGTGACCTGATTTAGTTTATCTTAACAATAGGTTTTACTACAGGTATTACTGACATTCAAAATCTGCTTTTTTAAGCACATTATATAGATTTATACATAAATTATTACTTAGCGCTGTAGTAAAGACTGTCCCAACATTTGTACGCCAGCTTGGTTTCTAAACCCAGTCCAGACTCAAGGTAATCCAGACCTAGTACTGTCCTGTTATGGTACCAACAAGTGGCTCACGTCCGCTCCCACCCACAGCCCTTAATTCAAGCACCACTTGTCAACAGACAGACTTCACAATCCCGCATGACACACATCGCTAGGGATAGACACCGAACTTTATTCCCCATCATCACATGACGAAGACATCTGGACGATTGTCATGGACGTCACAGTCTCTAAAAGCTGATGTCTCCCGTGGGGCATCAGCAGGTAGAGGAGAGAAAGGCACTCTTGCGTGATTTTGAACATTAGGTGATTATCGACAGACATAAAGTAGTCGTGTGTATTTTATTACTTCAGGTAAAAAGTAAAATAGAAATATTTCAGCTAAAGGAGGAAATGTTGCTTTTCTATGATCTATCCATCCATCCATCCATCCATCCATCCATCCATCCATCCATCCATCCATCTATATAACCATCCACCCATCTATTTATATAACCATCCATCCATCTATTTATATAACCATCCATCCATCTATTTATATAACCATTCATCCATCCATCCATCCATCCATCCATCTATATAACATCCATCCATTTATCTATATAACCATCCATCCATCCATCCATCTACAGTATATAACCATCCATCCATCTATCGATATTACATCCATCCATCTGTCTATATAACCATCCATCCATCCATCTATCTATATAACATCCATCCATCTATCTATATAACCATCTATCCATCCATCCATCCATCTATATAACCATCCATCCATCTATCTATATAACATCCATCCATCTATCTATATAACCATCCAACCATCTATCTATATAACCATTCATCCATCCATCCATCCATCTATATAACCATCCATCCATCCATCTACAAAACCATCCATCCATCTATCTATATAACATCCATCCATCCATCCATCCATCCATCTATATAACCATCCATCCATCTATCTATATAACATCCATCCATCTATATAACCATCCATCCATCTATCTATATAACATCCATTCATCTATCTATATAACCATTCATCCATCCATCCATCTATATAACCATCCATCCATCCATCCATCTATCTATATAACATCCATTCATCTATCTATATAACCATCCATCCATCCATCTATATAACCATCCATCCATCTATCTATATAACCATCCATTCATCTATCTATATAACCATCCATCCATCCATCCATCCATCTATATAACCATCCATCCATCTATCTATATAACATCCATCCATCTATCTATATAACCATCCATCCATCTATCTATATAACATCCATCCATCTATCTATATAACCATCCATCCATCCATCCATCCATCCATCCATCCATCTATATAACCATCCATCCATCTATCTATATAACATCCATCCATCTATCTATATGACCATCCATCCATCCATCCATCCATCTATATAACCATTCATCCATCCATCCATCTATATAACCATCCATCCATCCATCATCTATCTATATAACCATTCATCCATCCATCCATCTATCTATATAACCATCCATCCATCCATCCATCTATCTATATAACCATCCATCCATCCATCCATCTATCTACTGTATATAACCATCCATCCATTCATCCATCAAGCCAAAAGCATTTATGAACAGTTCCTTGTGTTACTGATAGTCAGATCTTCCTACCATTAATGCCTGACCTCACAAATGCTCCTTTGACTGAACAGGCACAAATTCCCACAGACACATATCGTCATAGCTTGTTTAATCACCTAAATAATATCAAGGCAGTGGTGTTTCTATGATTGTCTCTTTTCATTATTCGATAGCAGTACTAGTCCAACTTTTTTGCCAACGTTGTACCACACAAGTAATACATTTCCACGTACCCAGTGCAACACCCTGCCAAGGAAACTTGCCTACAGAATATTGGACTCAGTTGGACTCGGCTTGTGCTTTATAAAGCTACGTTATTATGCTGGAAGTTGCCTATAGACTAAAATTGTGGGATCAATTGTGGCAATTTGTGTCACATGATCAGCAAATACCCAGTTAGGCAACCCTTGAACCAAGAAAGCACTGAATTACCACCAGCAGTAACAATTAACACATGGCGTTTTGGTAAACCTGTGTCCACTGTAGCCTGAAGCTCCTGTTTTTGACTGGCAGAAGTTGAACTTTGTACTGTTGTCCATTACAGGATGCTTTCCCCCCCCACTCACTATGCAATGTGAACTGGTTTTAAAATTGCAGCTGTATATTAGGTGTGAATACACGTAGGTGGGAACAGTGTTGACGGCAACAGGATTCCATCAGACCACAGAGTGCCATAAAAAGCTTTGTAATCTATAAAGAATGACCAGTATTTCTCTTTTACGCAGTTTCCAAGAGCACAAATCACTTCTGGAGAACATTTCAATATGATATAGGTATATAGGATTACTGATTATACTCCTCAACAATGATTAATTTAGCCGCGCAGTAATCAAATGGCTGTGAGGCATTCATGGGAGTTTTACGAAAAATCATTAGCTAATTTACTCCCGGAATCAACTTTGAATATGCGCATCCACGCCCGCCCGCACAGCCACAGTAATGCCTCGGTGTATTATCCCGAGTCCCAGCTGGTCGAGACTGTGGCGGCTATGGCGGGAGGACTCTTGCGAGAGCCCTGGGTAAACACAGAAGATCCTGGCTGGGTTCTGCTGGCTGTGGGCATCGGCCTGTTTGCCAGAGCCGCGATAAAGCTGCTGGAATCGGGAACCACTGCTGCCGTGTATCCAGAGCTGCAGTCACGTGTGTTTGTGCTGAGCTTAGGGAAGTTTGCTTCCGAATGTCCTTTGTAGCGGCGTGTGCTCGGCAACGGGTTACACCGGGTACGGAAATCAGTTTGGAATTGATGGAATGAGTTAAAGAGTCTTATAAAAGCAGACAGTGTTGTGTTATAATGCCTATTATAACATTAGAGTCAGTGATAAACTAAATATGACTCTTAAACTCTTGAGGGTTGCTTGCTTAGGGGTTTGATGGTAAAAACATGGTGGTCATGGGGCTTGAACCAGCAGTCTAGTCTAGGACCTTAACCTCTGAGCCTTATTTTAGCGCTTGCCATTGGCAAAAGTCCCATAAAAGCAGAGTGTTGCATTATAATGCCTATTATACTGTAAAATTAGAGTCAGTGATAAACTAAATATGACTCTAAAACTTAGAGGTCACGTGATTCGCGGTAAACAGCTGGAGTGTTGTGGTGCCGATTAGCGCTACGCTTCCCTACATTTACATTCACGGCATTTAGCAGATGCTTCTATCCAAAGCGACTTATAACTATGACCAAATATGGTCTAAGCAATTGAGAGTTGCTTGGTTAGGAGTCTGATGGTAAAAACGTGGTAGTGGTGGGGCTTGAACCAGCAGCCTTCTGAGTCTAGTCCAGGACCCTAACCGCTAAGACCGCTAAGTCCCATAAAACCAGACAGTGTGGCATTATAATGCCTATTAGAACATTAGAGTCAGTGATAAACTAAATATGACTCTTAAACTCTTGAGGGTTGCTTTTTTAGGGGTCTGATGGTAAAAACGTGGTGGTCATGGGGCTTCAACCAGCAGCCTTCTGAGTCTAGTCCAGGACCCTAACCGTTGAGCCGCATTTTAGCGCTTGCCATTGCCAGAAGTCCCATAAAAGCAGACAGTGATGCATTATAATGCCTACTATACTGTAACATTAGAGTCAGTGATAAACTAAATACGACTTTAACATTTACATGCTGGCTGTGCTGTTGCAAGAAGGTCCTGGGTTCGAGTCCCAGGTGAAGTGGTGGGTCTGCTTTTTATAGGCGTCGTGGGTTTATATGGTCACGGTGGGTCACAGGTTGCCAGTCCAGCACAGAACACACACAAACACACATTTTTAAAGTACAGTAGTTCCGATTTGCCGGACTGCGGGAGCACCTGGAGGAAACCCGAGCAGACATGGGGAGAACATGCAAATTCCACGCAGCACTGTGTCAGGACGCCACATTGTCCTAGGTAACACGCCAAACGTGATAAAATTCATTCTACTGTACAAACACCCCTGGTAAAGATCACTGTACAGCTGCTAGTGCATTTGTTCGCATTCACAAACTTCTTTGAAAGGCAAGACAGGGGTTGCCAGTTGTAGCCTTTTCCAGTAATTTTACTTTGTAGCTATTTCAATTCCCACTGAATTCTCCACGTGTACAGGCTTGCTGTTTGGCGCGGCATCAGCCATGTGATTTCTGTAAGCCCTAACCCTACTATCCACGCTCACCGAGAGGAAAAGCTCCTGAGGCCCGCGGCGGCTCATCCTTCCTCGCTATTTTACCAGCCTGTGTGTACAGTCGGGGCTGAGAGGCCGCTATCGCCGCGGGCTGTGTGGCATCCACTTAGGCGTCGACAGCTCCAGATAAACCTCGGCCCCCAGGGGCTCGGGGGACGTGTCTGATCTAACAGCGGCTCGGGGCTGGAGAACGAGCGGCGGAGTGTATCATGCTGTCTCGGAGTCTCTTAGAGCAGTTTCGCGGCGGTGCTGCTAGCGGGCTTTGATGTGGATGTGTGAACATGTGTGGAGTGGAGAGAGTGTGGGCATGACAGAGTACGGGCTAAGTGTGTGTGTGTGTGTGTGTGTTGTACCGCTATGACTCAGGGTCTATCTGGAAACACTGGGAGCCAATCAGCTCTGCTACCGGTCGACTGGGTGCCCCTAGCAGGGACAATTAGCAGTGCCTGCAGCAGACAAAATTGGCCACAAGTCTGCTGTGTTGGAAAAGACCGGACAAAAGAGGGTGGGGCATTTGACGCTGTGTAAGGACCCTGGTTAGTGGAGATCAGTGAGTGACTCTCCATGCGCTAGACTGGCCTCACATGCAAAGGGGTCATACCCTCCCTAATTAGACTAATTGGGAGAAAAAAATGATTCATAAATAAGAGTCATGAGTCAAGAATCATGAGTCAAGTGTTCAGAGTCATAGTAGGACCGGATCCACCCGGACAGGGTGCCCACATCTCAGGGCTTCAGCCATAATCCCTCCCTCTAGACGCCCAATAAGCCAATAGCAATGCACAGATTCGAACCAAGGCCCTTAACCCTTACTGCTATTAGTCATCCTCCACCATACTTCACAGCTGGCATTACTCTGTTGAGCAGATAAAATTTTTAGGACAGTTTTAGTCTAGTGCTGTGAGGTATCAATTGAAAGGTTGAGAGTTTGAGTCCCAGCTCTGCCATGCAGCCACTGTTGGGCCCTTGAGCAAGGCCCTTAACCCTTACTGCTATTAGTCGTCCTCCACCATACTTCACAGCTGGCATTACTCTGTTGAGCAGATAGCATTTCTTAGGACAGTGGTAGCCTAGTGTGGGGTTTGGGGTATCAATTGAAAGGTCGAGAGTTCGAATCCCAGCTCTGCCATGCAGCCACTGTTGGGCCCTTGAGCAAGGCCCTTAACCCTTTCTGCTATTAGTCGTCCTCCACCATACTTCACAGCTGGCATTACTCTGTTGAGCAGATAGGACAGTGGTAGCCTAGTGTGGAGCTTTGGGGTATCAATTGAAAGCTTGAGAGTTCGAATCTCAGCTCTGCCATGCAGCCACTCTTGGGCCCTTGAGCCTTGAACCCTTTCTGCTATTAGTCGTCCTCCACCATACTTCACAGCTGGCATTAATCTGTTGAGAAGAGTGTGGGCTTTGGGGTATCAATTAAAAGGTTAAGAGTTTGAATCCCAGCTCTGCCATGCAGCCACTGTTGGGCCCTTGATCAAGGCCCTTAACCCTTTCTGCGATTAGTCGTCCTCCACCATACTTCACAGCTGGCATTAATCTCTTGAGCAGAGTGTGGGCTTTGGGGTATTAATTAAAAGGTTAAGAGTTTGAATCCCAGCTCTGCCATGCAGCCACTGTTGGGCCCTTGAGCAAGGCCCTTAATGCTGTCTGCTCCAGAAATGACGTGCAATGGCTGTACTGTATACCCGTAGTGGCTAGCACTGTCGCCTCACAGCAAGAAGGCCCTCTGTTCTCCCCTCGTCTGCGTGGGTTTTCTCCCACAGTCCAAAAACACGCATTCAGGTTAATTGGAGACACTGAATTGGCCTGTAGGTGAATGTGTGTGTGTGTGTGTGTATGTGTGTCTGCACTGCGATGGACTGGCAGTCCAGGGTGTTACTGTGTGCCTTGCGCCCATTGAGTGTATACCTGTATATGTACAGTATAAGCCAGTATAGGACATGGTTTCTTTCATATCACACATACAGTATACACACATTCTCACAGTCGCGCCGCTTGGCCAGCGCTTGGTCCATCACGGCGCCGGCTGGCCCGCCTCACTCGCGCCGCCCGATAGCCAGGCTGTAATAGAAACGATCCACCCCCGGCCAAAGCGCGGGCCTCGTTCCTCTGATAAAGTTATACGTTCAGCCTCGAACAACCGCGAGATAATGTTTGGTCTCATTATAATTCGGCGTGTGTTTAAACAGGCGGCCCAGAACGCAAACAAAAGCAGATGAAATTCGAAAACTATTATCAATACTGCAGATAGCAGATGCCCTTTCCAATCAGAAAAAAAAGATCTCTCGCAGCAATATTTACGCTCGACTGCTTCGTTCATTTCTATTAGCCTGATACACGCGTCTCTCTCTCTCTGTCTCTCTCTTTTTTTTTTTTGGTGTATTTATGTGGAATTCATGGAAAGGCCAAACAAAGATCCATTAGAAACGCTCCTAATTCACCTGCTAAAAGCAGCCGGGTGCATTTAAAAAGCATTAGTTTGCTCTGACTTATGCTTTCGAAACTCTCTAAACCGAAAGGACCATTCGTTACGTGGCCCGGGTGCACTCCAGAGCGTTTGTTGTGCCGGGGGATGCGGTCCTTAGCGCACGCCACACGCGCGGGCCCATCCACCTGCCACTCGATGATTTTATTTATTCATTCATTTATTTATTTCTTTATTTCGGTCTTTTAATAGCAACCATTTCAAGCCTGTGGACCTAAAGTCATACAACATAATAAAACGTCTAAAAAAAGATCGTGGTGGAGGAGGAGGGTGGATGGAATCCACTACCGAGGAAACCATCCCACGTGAATAATTTATTCATTTCCATTTTTATTTCTGTGAATAATCATCTATTCTGTTTATTTTATTCAATAATTGTTTGATTTTTTATTGTAATAAAAATGTCATTAAAACTTTTAAATTATTATTCCAATTTTTATTTAATTTGGTTTCTTATTTATTTATTCTTAAATTTTTTCATTTAATCTATTTTATATTTATTTTTATTTCTGTGAATAATCATCTATTTTATTTATTTTATTCAATACTTGTTTGATTTTTTATTTTAATAAATACATTAAAAAACTTTTAAATTATTATTCCAAGTTTTATTTAATTTGGTTTCTTATTTTTTTTTTTTCATTTATTAACTTAATTTATTGTAATTTTATTTATTTCTGTGAATAATCATTGTTTATTTTATTCAATTATTTATTTATTTTTTATTTTATTAAATACACTAAAACATTTACATTTTTATTCCAAATTTTATTTATTTTTTGTTTTTAATTTTTATTTTTTAAAATTATTAATTTAATTTGTTGTATTTTATATTTATTTCTGTGAATAATCATCTATTTCATTTATTTTATTCAATAATTGTTTGATTTTTTATTTTAATACATACATTAAAAAAGTTTTTTATTTTAATTAAAATTTCATTAAAATATTTACATTTTTAGTCCAAATTTTATTTATTTTTGGTTTATTATTTATTTATTTTTTAATTAATTTATTTCATTTTTTTTTTTTTTTTTTCTGTGAACAATTGTCGTGGTGGAAGAGGAGGGTGGATGAAATCCGTGAATAATTTAGAGCGAGCAGGGCGTGCGAACGGCAGCAAAGTGGACCGTTTAAGCGTCATTTATGTCCGTGCCAGGGTGTGTTTGTGCACGCCGAAGCATCCATCCAGTTGCCGCTAATACGAAAATCAATAAAAATCCGGCTGGATAGATTGGGCCGCGAGCAAAGGCGGCGGGATGAGGTTTGTGCTCCTGCGCTAAGTGTTCTGGGATGGAGTGATAGGTTGATTTAAGCTCGGGCGGCTACGGGTGGAGATAAATGTCAGCGATGTTTCTTTCGCTCGGCCTCTCCGGCGGATCCATCACTCGCTGTTGAGGATGACGAGCGAGGCGTGGAGGTGAACACGTTACAGAGGGCTGACCTTGCCCATAGATAGAGAGGAGTGGACGAGGGGAGTCCAAAAAGTAAATAGGGTTAAGGTTTTAAGTTGAATACTTATGTGAGCCAATGGTGTTGGATGAAGTTCGGGCGGCTTATATTCGAAATTCGAAATAGACTATTAGTTGTCCTTCACCATACTTCACATCTGGCAGGAGGAACCTACTTTAGTTGCCCCTAGGTGTGTATGTGTGTGTTTGTCCTGTGATGGACTGTTTCCTACCTTTCACCCTGTGAATAATACCCATGGCGACCATGAATGCGATAAAGCGGTGGTAAAAACAGACAATAAATGGTTATTATGGGATGGCACGTGAGCATTTTCATTTTTATTTCTGTGAATGATAATTAATTTTGTTTATTTTTATTAGTGTTATAATTGTTATTACTCCAAATTTTATTTAATTTGGTTTCTTATTTTTTTTTATTTATTAATTTAATTTATTTTATATTTATTTTTATTTTTGTGAAAAATCATCTATTTTGTTTAATTTATTCAAAATATTTTTTTATTTTACTAAATACATTAAAAAACATTTAAATTATTATTCCAAATTTTATTTATTTTTGGTTTCTTATTTATTTATTTCTTAATTAATTTATTTTATATTTATTTTTATTTCTGTGAATAATAATCTATTTTGTTTATTTCATTGAATAACTTTTTTATTTTTTATTTTAATAAATACATTAAAAATATTACACATTTTATTATACATTTTATTTAATTTGGTTTCTTATTTATTTATTTTTGTAATTTATTAATTTTATTTATTTTATATGTATTTTTATTTCTGTGAATAATCATCTATTTTATTTATTTTATTCAATATTTTTTATTTTTTTTATTGTATTAAATACATTCAATGAAAACATTTAAATTGTTATTATTCTTATTTATTTATTTTGTAATTTGTTTATTTAATTTATTTTATATTTATTTGTATTCAAAATCTAAAATGACTTCAGAGACACTTTAAGGTCATCTTCAAAGCTCTGTGTTCATTCTGCCTTGCTTCTGTCCTCTTATTCCATGCAGAATTAAAGAGGAAGGAAGTGTTTGCAAGAAGAATAAAGAACTTCTTTCCAAGAAGCATTAGTTCTTTTTTTTTTTTCTTTAATTCGAGCGGGCCCGAGGAATTTAAATGAAAGAATGAGTTTTTCACCCGGCTAATAGTAATCCATAATCCAGCCAACGTGTCTTTACCAAAATGTGGTTGGTTTGATTAACTTTAATGCCTTCTTTCTCAATTTATTGAAATGTTGGAACGAGTGCGTTGGGTTCGGAGCAAAAAAAAAAGGTCCTGTGTTTTACGGCGAGAGGAAAAGGATGAGGGATAGAAAGAGGAAAAGTAGGGGAATGAAAGCGGGACAGAGTAGACGGAAGTTTGGGAAAGAGGGTGATTAATAAATGTTTTTATTCCCCTTTGACAACGGGGGGTATATTGGCATATTAAAAGATGTGTTTTAAGGATACTGTGTGCGCCTCGGCGTGTGTATATGCGTAGGAGGAACGGGGGAGGGGGGCGCGGGTTTAATATTTTGACTGGAAAAAAGGGCAAAGAAAATAATTAAATGGGCGAGTTTCATTTCTGCCACACTTCCAATGATTTTCGCAAATGATCCCAAAACCTCGCAAAAGCAAATCCAATCAAACAATATCTAGCGGGGCCTCATTTACCTCCCGCTCGGCAACGACCTCCTTTGTCAAGGGGTGAGCCGAGGGGACGGCAGGTCGGCGTAGTGGTACAAATAAAGGAGACGATTCGGTGTAGTTAAAGCCATTATCCTATGCGAGAGGACGACGCGGCTTTAACGCCCGGCCGCTATCGTATGAGTCATTGTAAATGATGCCACCGAAGGTCAATCGCGGAGTTCAGAACGGCCACTGATGAAAGAGGGCGGCGGAATAATGCCTCGCGTCGCCGTGTTTATTTCGAAATGGGTCCCGGTTTGACTGGCAGAGTCGAAATAAACGTCGGTGCTCTACGTCTCCGTCTCCCCGGCAGGGAGGGGTTGTTTTTACGTGCTTTTCTTTTACCCGCTTTAAAAGTAATCATGCATGAGATGAGGGAATAAAACACGAGTGAATGAGCACAAATGCTCCACTGACCTTTTCTCGCTTATTATTGGACATCCGGTTAAAAAAAAAAAAAAAAGGCACCCAAATCTTTAGGGAACTTTGACACTGTGTGCTTAGTGACCGTAAACTGCTTTGATTTGAAGTGCATTGTTTTCTCCAGCTTTAAAATACACAATATACACCAACAAAGCATAACATTATGACCAATGACAGGTGGAGTGAATAACTCTGATTATCTCTTGATCATGGCACCTCTTAGTGGGTGGGATATATTAAGCAGCAAGTCTTTAATCCCCAAAACTGCAGCTCTTGTGGGGTGTTCCCGGTCTGCAGTGGTCAGTATCGACAGTGGTAAACCGGCAACAGGGTCATGGGTGGCTAAGGCTCATTGATCCTTGTGGGGAGCGAAGGCTGGACCTTGTGGTCCGATCCAACAGATGAGCTACTGGTTCTGATAGAAAGGTGTCAGAATACACAGTGCGTAGTTTGTTGCGTATGGGGCTGCATAGCCGCAGACCAGTCGGGGTGCCCATGCTGACCCCTGTCCACAGCGCCAACAGTGGGCATGTGAGCATCGGAACTTTACCACGGAGCAATGGAAGAAGGTGGCCTGGTCTGATGAATCACGTCTTCTTTACATCACGTCTCTTACCTGGGGAACACATAGCACCAGGATGCATTATGGGAAGAAAGCAAGCCGACGGAGGCACTGTGATGCTTCGGACAATGTTCTGCTGATAAATTTTGGGTCCTGCCATCCATGTGGATGTAATTTTGACACGTACCACCTACCTAAGCATTGTTGCAGACCATGTACTTCTGCTGAGATTCAAACCTACTATTGATGAAGACATGATTGGCTTTGACTAAAAGTGGAGGGGTCGGCCACTGTGTTGAACAGCCTGGACACAGTGTGGTCATAAGACACTTGAAGTCCATATTAGGGATGTTTTTGGGTTGGTGGACACACTACTGCCCTACTGTATCGCTCCACTGCGAACAACACTGTCCCTACTGTCCTCTCCTTGGGGTATAAAATGTATACCAATGATATGCTTTGCTGTATTTAAACACCTACCTACCCTAAAACAGTGGCTGCAATGAAACGATATACCCTTGACAGGGTGGCAGGTTATTACAGGTTATTACATTATATCAGTTCCAGCATCCACCCTATGAACAAACCAATCATTGGTCGTCTAGGGTGCCCAGCCTGCCGGTAGCAGAGCTCAGATTTGAACCTGAGAGTTTGAGAAGTCAGCTCTGTTGTGCTGGACGTGGCCCTAGTCACTAGACCCAAGTAGTAGAACTTACTAGGATGGCTACTGTGACATCAGCTTTTAATCATGGATAAATAACTGTAAGAGAGAAGACGTCCCAAATACTGCCAAATATATCGAAATAGCTTCAAATTTAGACACAAGTCTCTATTAACATTGGTCTCAAGACCACTGATGTATGCCAACACTTCTTTAAGGTTCCTCCTGGTCCAATAAGACTTATGCCTAGTTCACACTACATGATGTTTGCCCTGATTCTCGCTTGCTGACAGGTCGGCACCAGATGTGCCAGCTCAGAGGCAAATCGGTGTTCGCCCAAGGCATAAAAATCGGCTCTCGATCGCTAAGAACTCGACCTGAGCGGCTCAAGAAAAATATCTAGCATGCTGAATATCTGGACCTGTCGGTGAGTCAAAATCCTGTGGTGTGTAAAGTGTTTTGCGATCAGATTGTCACTGGCAGTGAGTGCGGCTTCGAACTACAGCCAATGAGAACGCAGGATATGGAGTGAGGGAAAACCCGGAGGAGGAATGCTACTGGACTGGAGCATAGAAACAAGTCGATAGGTGATAAACGGATGATGGTAGTGGTGTCTAGCACGGGGACCGTCCATTACAGCTGACCTGTTGGCCTGCAGGTGTGTAGTCTTGTCCTCTTATTTTGCTTTCCTACAATAGGTGAACTGGATTAAGTGTTCTAGGAGCTGCAGTAACACACACACACACACACACACACACACCAAAAAAAATGTGCCAAACAAGCATTACCCTAATCACTACTTTGAAATAGAAATGCTATTTATATATTATGCATTGTGAGCTGTGTGCAGTTCCTGAGAGAGAAAAATGATCATCGGGTAAAAAAACGAACGCTCTCTAAAGCACACTAAGTGCGCTCGGATTCGTGACTGCCAACCGGGACACCCCCGTGGCAGCCAAAATGGTCTCTTCCACAATTAATGTGGCGCACCTGTGATGCTTGATAAAGGCTGCAGCACTGTGCACAGGTGTGGAACATTAATTCTGAGGGTGTTCCTTGAAAAGATCACCCCCCCCCCTTCTCTTTTTTCCTCCTCCACCTCTCTTTTCAGCATCGCATACACCCCCCCCCCTTTCCCACCACCACCACCACCACTGGCACCATCATCACTCTGCCATCTAGCCTATCCTCCCCCTTTAGAAGTTATGAAAAAGTGGAGTTTGGAAAGGGGGGGGTAGGTGGGTGGGTGTACTCAGCACCATTCTGTTCATTCACAGTCATGTGTGTGCAGAAAGTATGCAAATGAATATGCAGCATGCTAATCAATCCCGTCCTTCACACGGATCCAGGGGAAGGGAGGAGAGAGTGGAGCAGAGAAAGTGGGGCAACGGGGGGGTTCTCGTGTTTGGCCCCGTCATGCTGACAGGACCAGAGACACCGAGGGGGGTGAGAATGGTGAGTGTCATTAAAGATAAAACACTGAATGTCTATGGTTGGAGAGAAGAACTTGGGCCAGTAGGTGTCCCCTTTTATCAGGACATGGTTGCTTAAGGGCCTGATTTGAAGCATTATTAAGGTTGCGTTTCATTGAGGTTCCAGAACCTTTGTCGTTTGCCATTCTTGGATGCTAGAACCTCCTAGCTGTTCAATTTTCAATACACTTGATTTTTAAGGACACCTATTGCAAAGGTTCCACCAAGGTTAGGATTTCCACCAACTAGAGCTGCCCAACTTGGGTTCCAGAACCCACCCCATTTCCCACAGATGTCCTTATACCTTTATTAACACAGTGTCAAATATAACACAATAACAACATTACGCTTGCTAATAAACCTTCATTAAGGTACCAAAACCATTTTTTTATTCCCATTCAAAGCTTTCAAACCCCAACCACCCTCCTCTTAATTTTTGTTCTAGGTTAATTACCATCATTAGCGGAGTCTCTCCTGTCCTACAACAATTACCAACCTTGAAAAGTAAAGGGGTAGCACATGTTTTTGAAAAACACCATCAGGCGGATGAATAGGTTTGAAAGAGTGCGACGATGCCCCTCTTTCATGGCTCCTTTTGTAAAATAACAAAGCGATGTGAAACAAACGGTATCGTAATTACAGATTAAGGGCCCTGCTCAACGGTCCAACAGTGCCAATTTGCCAGGGTGAGGCTTGAACCACAGACTTTTTTGATCACTAGTCCAGTATCTGTAGTATCTATGTCCCATCGATCCCTACTGATGTACGCCAACACTCCCCAAAGGGAAAACTTGGGAGAACTTGAAGGTTCCTCCTGGTCCAACAAGTCTCAATGAAAAGGCTACTGGACATCAGCTCCAGGATAGGTCACCTGTCTGGAGCATAGGAAGGAGGATGATGGTAATGGTTTTCAGACCATCTACTATAGATTACAGATTAAGAGCCTTGCTCATTGGTCCAACAGTGCCAATTTGCCAGGGTGAGGCTTGAACCACTGACTTTTTTGACCAGTTACTAGTCCAGTATCTGTAGTATCTAAGTCCCCGGTCTATTACGCTAGGATTTGAGCAGGCACCATTGATCCCTATTGATGTTCGCCAACACTCCCCAAAGGGAGAACTTGAAGGTTCCTCCTAGTCCAGCAAGTCTCAATCAAAAGGCTACTGGACTTCAGCTCCAGGACAATTGATGGTAGTGGTTTTCAGACCATCCACTACAGATTACAGATTAAAAGCCCTGCTCAACAGTCCAACAGTGCCAATTTGCCAGGGTGAGGCTTAAACCACTAACTTTTTTGACTAGTCACTAGTCCAGTATCAGTAGTATCTATGTCCCCGGTCTATTACGCTAGGATTTGAGCAGGCACCATCAATCCCTATTGATGTACACCAACACTCCCCAAAGGACTTGGGAGAACTTGAAGGTTCCTCCTGGTCCAACAAGTCTCATTCAAAAGGCTACTGGAGTATCTACTACAGGTTACAGATTAAGGGCTCTGCTCAACGGTCCAACAGTGCCAGTTTGGCAGGGGTGAGGCTTGAACCACTGACTTGTTAGACTAGTCACTAGTCCAGTATCTGTAGTATTGACAGCCATTGTCTATTACACTAGCTCAGCTCTGAGTTTTGATTTCTGCAGGTGCTATCGGCCAGCCAGGTGCCTACACAGACAAGACTGGGTGTGTCTGAAAGGGATGTCCGAAGCCCTGCAGTGAATTGGTGCCCTATCCACAACGTAAAGTATAAGAGAGTATAATACATTGGCCTTAAGTGAGCATGATGTGTAATAACTGTGTAATGCCCAGTCATAGCCTGTCACCCTGTAATAACCTCTGGACAGACCCCAGATCCACCGTGACTCACACACGAATTGTTCCATTACCAAAAATCCCATTGTGAAGAACCTCAAGAGCAAAGCATCCATCAGTCTGGAATCACTCTACCAATTGATGCCATAAGCATCGCCCCATTGGAACCCCCTGCGTAGTCTACATCGGAATAAACCACACTGATGTCTGACATACATAATGCAGCTGATAAATGTCCTCAAATGTGACCAAAATGTGTGAATTTGATAAGATAATCAGAGAATCTAAGGATCGAACCCACCCAGTGCTGGCCCACTATGATATTGACTAAAGGGTGTAAAAGTGGTAATAAATTACCGTGTTGTGTGTGTGTGAGAGAGAGAGATAGGTAGTGTAGTGTAGTGATCTCAGATGTCACAGAGCAGCTAACCACAACCTGCGTTATTGCATCCCAACCCCTGCGCCTGCTCATCTGCAATATTACAAATGCTAATATAACACTAAACTGATTAATAATTAAAGAATTACGGTCATGAATCAATAACTCCCACACATATTTTTTCATTTGTAAAGCGCAGCAAATAAACAAGTGCGCCGAATTACCAAGTCTAATTCCAAAGGAGAAAGAAAGTCGTTTAATTTATTTCTAAAATATTAAAAGCATTATAAATGCTCTTTCAAAAAGTTGGATTTCGGTTCAGTTAGCAGTACTTGTTTGTAAACATCATTTTAAAAAAGTCTGAACTTCTGCACTAGAGCTAATTCTTACTGTATATATACACAGATCAGGCATAACGTTATGACCACCTTCCTAATATTGTGTTGGCACCAGGATGTCAGCAGCAGATCCTTTAACTCCTGTAAGTTGTGAGGTGCGGCCTCCATGGATCGGTTACAGTAGGTACAGTGTTGTTGGGATTATAAATCAGGACTCTCCACTTCTAGCAGGAAGCTTGAGTGTGTAACACTACCAACACAATGTTTTACTGTACAGTAGGTACAGTGTTGTTGGGATTATAAATCAGGACTTTCCACTTGTAGCAGAAAGCTTGAGTGTGTAACACTACCAACACAATGCTTTACTGTACAGCAGGTACAGTGTTGTTGGGATTGTAAATCGGGACTTTCCACTTATAGCAGAAAGCTTGAGTGTGTAACACTACCAACACAATGCTTTACTCTACAGTAGGTACAGTGTTGTTGGGATTATAATTCAGGACTTTCCACATGTAGCAGACAGCTTGAGTGTGTAACACTACCAACACAATGCTTTACTGTACAGTAGGTACAGTGTTGTTGGGATTATAAATCAGGACTTTCACAAAGTTGGATTTCGGTTCAGTTAGCGCTACTTGTTTGTAAACATCATTTAAAAAAAAGTCTGAACTTCTGCACTACAGTTAATTCTTACTGTATATATACACAGATCAGGCATAACATTATGACCGCCTTCCTAATATTGTGTTGGCACCAAGATGTCAGCAGCAGATCCTTTAACTCCTGTAAGTTGTGAGGTGGGGCCTCCATGGATCGGACTTTTTTGTCCAGCACATCCCACAGATGCTCGATTGGATTGAGATCTGGGGCTTTGTGGTAGGGCGCATTATCCCGCTAAAAGAGGCCACAGCCCTCAGGGAATACCGTTTCCATGAAAGGTGGTACATGGTCTGCATCTATGTTCCCCAGCAGAACATTACCCAAAGCATCAAACTGCCCACCAACCCAAAAACATCCCTGTGGACATTGAGTGTCTTATGACCCCACGATGTTCAGGGTGTCTTCCTGCACCCTTATGTATTTGGGTTTAACACTGCGAATCATTTTGGTGCAACTCCCGATAGGTAGGCTGTTTGGCCGCCCCTCCACCTTTAGACATAGCCAATCATCTCGGCAGAAGTTGGCTAGTATACCTTTTCCATGAAAGGATGTATGTACATGGTCTGCAACAATGCTTAGGTAGGTGGTACGTCTCAAAGTAACACCCACATGGATGGCAGGACCCCAGGTTTCCCAGCAGAACATCGCCCAAAGGATCACATTGCCTCCGCCGGCTCGTCTTCTTCCCATAGTGCATCCTGGTGCCGTGTGTTCCCCAGGTGAGCGACGCAAACGTGATTCATCACACCAGGCCACCTTCTTTCATTGCTCCATGGTCCAGTTCTGATGCTCACGTGCCCATTGTTGGCATTAACTTCTTCAGCAACTTGAGCTACAGTAGCTCGTCTGTTGGATCGGACCGCATGTGCATCAATGAGCCTTGGCCGCCCATGACCCTGTTGCTGGTTTACCACTGTTCCTTCCTTGGACCACTTTTGATAGATACTGACTACTGCTGACAGCCTACAAGAGCTGCAGTTTTGGAGATGCTCCGACCCAGTCGTCTAGCCATCACAATTTGGCCCTTGGCAAACTCGCACAACTAATATATCCCACCCACTAACAGGTGCCGTGATGAAGAGATAATACAGTATATAATAATATATACATACTGTACGTAAGTGTGAGTGTGTGTGATTCGTGATGGACTGGTGACCTTTATTGGGTGTTTCCTTCATATATACATACACTGTGTCATATACATATACATACACCTACATATATATACGTCACTGCGTTTTATACATGACATTGGAGCATGTTCATACAGACTCGCGCCCAGCTGTGTACTCAGATATTGAAGCGTACAAATGAGAGCAGGTTTATTATAGATTCCAGATTATTGGAGCCGTCCCCAGATAAAGCCTGTAATCACATACGAGCTTTTTGATGTGTTTACTTCTGCCTCTATCTCACTCTTTTCTTGTTTCACTCCTCGTGGCCCCGTGTCTCATTTGGCATTGCTATAAGTGCACACACTGAGGACAAGGATAAAAGCATAAACAAATCTCCGATAAGAAATACGGCGTGGATATCAGCATGCAGGATAAGATGAAGCCTGGGAGTGCAGGCGGGCAGATTAATGATAAATTATGAGGACGGATCATGTTTATTGCAGTAATCTTCCCCCCGCGCACCTGCCTGCTTCCTCCTGGCCATTGCTTTGCATTTTCTTTTCTTCAATCCTGGCATACAGTGACATCAAGTCAAAGTGGCACATGAGAAGTGGGGTAAACTCGACCAGTTCAGAGATAATTGAGGTAATCTCGAAATGTCCGAATCGCTATATGAACAAGTGTGTTGGAGGACAGGGAGGTGGGGTTGAAGTCAAAAGTTTACATACACTATAACGGACATAAATTCTGTAACTGTTCCCTATCTGTGTCTTAATTAAAAAATTTATATATATATCAGCTCCACTTACCATATAGGAGAACTTTGTAATTCTACAATTACTGACTGTAGTCCATCTGTTTCTCTGCATGCTTTGTTAGCCCCCTTTTCATGCTGTTCTTCAATGGTCAGGACTCTCCCAGGATCACTACATAGCAGGTACTATTTAGGTGGTGGATCATTCTCAGTTGTGCTGGTATGCAGCGCTGAGTTTTTAAACACCTCACTGTCACTGCTGGACTGAGAATAGTCCACCAACCAAAAACACCCAGCCAACAGCGCCCCGTGGGCAGCGTCCTGTGACCACTGATGAAGGTCTAGAAGATGACCAACTCAAACAGCAGCAATAGATGAGCGATCGTCTCTGACTTTACATCTACAAGGTGGACCAACTAAGTAGGAGTGTCTAATAGAGTGGACAGTGAGTGGACACGGTATTTAAAAACTCCATCAGTATCGCTGTGTCTGATCCACTCATACCAGCACAACACACACTAACACACCACCACCATGTCAGTGTCACTGCAGTGCTGAGAATGACCCACCACCTAAATAATACCTGCTCTTTGGTGGTCCTGTGGGGGTCCTGAATATATATACTGTATATTCCCTGTTAGAAATTATGATTGACTACAGCTGACGACTTCAGCAGTTCTCTATGCCTATATAATTACATTGACTGCACCCATTAGACCCAGTCCCAAGCATTGCAATGGGAACAACTAGGAAGCAGCTTACAGCAGTCATGGAGTCATTTTCAGCACATTCAGGTCTCAAGAACATCCGTAGGAATAATTGACCAGAAGTCCCAAGTACAAGAGCAATAAGAACCATTGTCTAAATGGTCAAATGTAGTTCTTGAACCAGCAAAAAAGGTCTGATATGAATTGAAATCTTACTGTCCATAGTCAAGTGAGCTTTACATTACCATGGGATTAGAACTAACAGATCTGGACAAACTCTGACAAGTCAAAGGGGTCAAAGAACCAACCTGTAACAAGGACTCTCAGAAGGGTCAGGATGCAAGTGCAGGCAATCCAAAAACACACTCCCAAACTCTAGGTCAGAGAACACACCAGGGTCGGTCTGTTTATAAACAAGCTGTAGTAGAAACGACTTATACTTAAACTTGAGTGTTTAACACTACCGACACAATGCTTTACTGTACAGTAGGTACAGTGTTGTTGGGATTATAAATCAGGACTTTTACTTGTAGCAGAAAGCTTGAGTGTGTAACATTACCAACACAATGCTTTACTGTACAGTAGGTACAGTGTTGTTGGGATTATAAATCAGGACTTTCACTTGTAGCAGAAAGCTTGAGTGTGTAACATTATCAACACAATGCTTTACTGTACAGTAGGTACAGTGTTGTTGGGATTATAAATCAGGACTTTCTACTGAATCTATATTTCAGAGGTCCATGTAATCAGCAAAAATCACAAGGTGCTGACTTCTTTCTTGCATGTATGCATCTGTGTGCATCGTATACGCATCTGAGCATGTGCAAAAAAGTCCTGTAATCTGTAAGCAATGCTTATAATAATAAAACACTAAGCATCAGTGAAATGCTTCATTTTAATACTAATTACATGTAGCTCAGTGCAAATAATGTGAACAATCACTTTGGCCTGGAGTACTGTATTAAATGCGAAGTGGAGCTAAGGGCAAGAGCAGTCAATATGAAGTACCAGAGTCCAAACCCCCACACCTCATTATGCCAATTGTGAATGTTAATTCTAGTGGGTTTATTAGTTAGAATTAGAGAGACCGAGCGAGAGGGGGAAAACAGAATGTGCATTTTCATTGTTCATTACCGAGCTCGGTCGTACCTGGTGACTCGCAGCTACGGAGTTTAGAGAAAGAAGGATGAAAGGAGGGAGCGAAGGAAGGAAACGGTCTCAGAGTGGCTATTGTCAAATTCACAATTATATTTTTATTATAAGTGAGCTCCGGGCCTTCCAACCCGTACTAAGCAATTTTCAGATAAGAGCGCTACAAGGGGAAAGTGTTTACATACAAAATGGTAAGAATGCACTAACAGCGTTTGGTGTTAATAAGCTATAATCACTCCCCTAATTTAATCTGGTTGCCATGGAAAACAAATGCCACTTGAGGTCTAAAGAGTAGGTGGAAGAAAACCCCCCCCCCCCAAAAAACAGAACAGCCCCAGCCACGTAGGTGTGCCCAGGGCTTAAAACGACATGATGATGAAGAATGAACAGAAATTGGCGCCTTGAGTTCGCTCGTGATTTGAAGACACCTGCCCCGTCTTTCTCTCTGCTGGCGTGTGTGTTGCGCGATCGCGGGCCGCGCGCGACTCCGAGGCGGCCGCCCGTGCAGCCGGTGTGGCTTCGCTCCTCAGAAAGCAGAAAATTGAGCAGAAATTGGCTTAATTGTACGGAATGATTGATGCCAGTGGAAACCATTAAAAACACAAAATGCACTTACTGTTAGACGTGCACGCTATTCTTGGAACAAATTTAGACAAAAGCCGGTGTTTTTTTAACTGCGGGCAGGAGGGCAGGGGGCGCTCTGGCCTACCACTGGCTTCCGCCTTGAAGTAATAACAATTAGGAATCTGGCCATGTCCAAGAAAGATGCCCAAATAAGGATAGAAATGTTCCATTATGTTGATCAGGTGATCAGACAAAATCATTTTGATTAAGACCTGTATTGTTTTCTTGGTGTACACCTAGCCAGACATCGTATGTGCCCCAATAATACCCCTCTTTACCTAGATGCCACAAAGCATATTTATTCATTTTATCATTTGTATTTGTACAAATGTATATGTTTTTTTCTACTAATGAAGCTGGGGGTGTGGGTGTTCAACAGCTCCTGGGTTTAAACCTCACCTCTGGTCAGTGTGTGTAAGAAGTTTGGCATATTTCCCCACAGTCCAGCCTGGTACCATCTCTTCAACAAGATTCGTCTGACCATTCGACCTACTTCTATTATTCCAACGTCTAGTTCTGATGCTGGTGTACCCATTGTAGGTCCTCTCAACAGTGGACAGGACTTAGCATGCCCACTTTGACTGGCCTTTCCATCCGTCCATCTATTTATCCACTATCTATCTATCTATCTATCTATCTATCTATCTATCTATCTATCTATCTATCTATCTATCTATCTATCTATCTATCTATCTATCTATCTATCTATCTATCTATCATCTATCTATCTATCTATCTATCTATCTATCTATCTATCTATCTATCCATCCATCCATCCATCCATCCATCCATCCATCCATCCATCCATCCATCCATCCATCCATCCATCCATCCATGTGGTAATCCATCCATCTTAAATGATCTACAAGTTGAGCCATGTTGGTCTGTACCTCTATGTTATCTGGCATCAATGACTCTTGGCCATCAAACATCAAGGGGGTAATCAGGGGGTAATACATCCATCCATCCAGGTGGTAATCATTCATCCTTCCATCCATCCATCCATCCATCCATCCAGGTGGTAACCCATACATCCATCTATCCATCTATCCAGGTGGTAATCCATCCATCCAGGTGGTAACCCATCCATCTATCCATCCATCCATCCATCTAAAATGATCTGCAAGTTAAGCCATGTTGGTCTGTACCTCTATGTCCTCTGGCATCAATGACACTTGGCCATCAAACATCCTGACGGCTTCTTTACATCCATCCATCCATCCATCCAGGTTGTCATCCATCCATCCAGGTGGTTCGTCTCTCCTTGGACCACTGTCAGTGGGTACTTACCACATCAGCCTGGTGGCCATCAAACAACCTGACTGCTTCTTTCCATCCATCCATCCATCCATCCATCCATGTGGTAATCCATCCATCCATCCATCTTAAATGATCTACAAGTTGAGCCATGTTGGTCTGTACCTCTATGTTATCTGGCATCAATGACTCTTGGCCATCAAACATCAAGGGGGTAATCAGGGGGTAATACATCCATCCATCCAGGTGGTAATCATTCATCCTTCCATCCATCCATCCATCCATCCAGGTGGTAACCCATACATCCATCTATCCATCCATCCAGGTGGTAATCCATCCATCCAGGTGGTAACCCATCCATCTATCCATCCATCCATCCATCTAAAATGATCTGCAAGTTAAGCCGTGTTGGTCTGTACCTCTATGTCCTCTGGCATCAATGACACTTGGCCATCAAACAACCTGACGGCTTCTTTACATCCATCCATCCAGGTTGTCATCCATCCATCCATCCATCCATCCATCCATCCATCCATCCAGGTGGTTCGTCTCTCCTTGGACCACTGTCAGTGGGTACTTACCACATCAGCCTGGTGGCCATCAAACAACCTGACTGCTTCTTTCCATCCATCCATCCATCCATCCATCCATCCATCCACTGTTTGGTGGACTTTTTAACTTTATTGATCGTCCTTAGCTTACCAGCTGTCCCAATTTACCTGAATATGAATATACTGTATCAGGCTGAATTAGGGGTTCTTGATGAATTTGGCAACTCATTTTCTTTATAGAAATATAGCGATCTATAATAAATTATAAAACTAACACTTAAGGTAGTGTACCTACCTAAATGTTAGGGTTTTTTCTTGGTAATCTACCAAAAAGTGTCTTAAATGATCTAACTCCGCCCCTACTAAATGATTAGCGTTCACTAAAATGATAAAGTAACTGTATTCTGAAGATGCCGGACTGAATACAAATTCTCATTCAGTACTTATTTTTGCACACACAAAAACACACAAACACCGGGTGCTAATAAGTGCCGCTTCATTCGTAGCACACGACACATGCAAAAGAGAATTAGTTCCCTGATAATCTATACATATGAATAAAATAGAATATACACACAGAATCCAATCATGTTCACTGCGCTCGTACAGGCCATTCTTTCTTGTTTGTGGATCAAAAGCGTTGTAGTATTGTTTTTCAGTAAATTCCTTTACAACTTGATTTAATGCTACATTAACTCAGACGACATTATGTATGTATCTATAACGGATGTGATTATTAAAAAGAGACCCCCTGCGAGCATAAGTTTCAGCCAGCGCTTTAACAGCAGTCCGGCTTCCCTCGGAGAAATGCTGCTTACACACAGTGCAGTTCCTTTCAATATACAGTATCTCTTACACAGGTATTGCAATAGCGCGCAAGGTCAATAGTCTTGAGCGCGAATATCTGGCGTATTTCGTCCAGCTTGGTATACAGAATACAGAATACCTCGGGTTAATCAAATTCTGCATTCATATCCGCATCAGAGACATATTAGATTCTTTAAAACACTGATTCCTAGAGAGGAATATTAAAATAAGGTGAAGATAAAACAGCAGTAGGTCTTTTGATCAGCATTCTGCTTTATTTGGAGCAGCGTCTCACAAACACATCATCAACGAAGCCCCACATACACACATTAACCTGAAGCAGGAGTCAGCAGAAGTGGAGACCAGTACATGAGTGACATCACCAATAAATAACAGCATCTGATCTCACACAACTGGTCCTCTAGAGCAAGTAGTAACGATCGTTGTGGGCTGAGACTGTATTAACTCAGCCAGAATGTACTCTTGACTACTTCTTAAAACAGTTATAACTGTACGCAGGCTGCCGCAGCATCAAGAAATGCAGCCTGAAACTCATACATCATTTTGTGCAGCAAGTTCTCTGGACCTGAAGTCATCTCAGATGGACCAAAAGACAGTGAAAACCATCTAGACTTAAACAGCAAAAGGTGTAAAAGCCAACATCTGTCATGGTATGGGCTGAATTAGTACATATATGGGTAATTTTCATATATGTGAAGGTACCATTAACACAAACACTGTGACTGTTATAACACATCCAAAGCATCGTGCCACTGTGATAATCTAACCTCATGGACCCATGAGAACTTCTGAAAACTGTTATAACTGTACACAGGCTGCCGCTGCATCAAGAAATGCAACCTGAAACTAATACATACACTGATCAGCCATAACATCAAAACCACCTCCTGGTTTCTACACACACAGTCCATTTTATCAGCTCCACTTACCATATAAAAGCACTTTGTAGTTTTACAATTACTGACTGTAGTCCATCTGTTTCTCTACATGCTTTGTTAGCCCGCTTTCATGCTGTTCTTCAATGGTCAGGACTCTCCCAGGACCACCACAGAGCAGGTATTATTTAGGTGGTGGATCATTCTCAGCACTGCAGTGACACTGACATGGTGGTGTGTTAGTGTGTGTTGTGCTGGTATGAGTGGATCAGACACAGCAGCGCTGCTGGAGTTTTTGTAATACCGTGTCCACTCACTGTCCACTCTTTAGACACTCCTACCTAGTTGGTCCAACTTGTAGATGTCTAGTCAGAGAGACGTAGAGACGATCGCTCATCTATTGCTGCTGTTTGAATTGGTCATCTTCTAGACCTTCATCAGTGGTCACAGGATGCTGCCTACGGGGTGCTGTTGGATGTATATTTTAGATTGTTGGACTATTCTCAGTCCAGCAGTGACAGTGAGGTGTTTAAAAACTCCAGCAGTGCTGCTGTGTCTTATCCACATATACCAGCACAACACACACTAACACACCACCACCTTGTCAGTGTCACTGCAGTGCTGAGAATGATCCACCACCCAAATAATACCTGCTCTGTAGTGGTCCTGTGGGGGTCCTGATCATTGAAGAACAGGGTGAAAGCAGGTTAAAACAGTATGTAGAGAAACAGATGGACTACAGTCAGTAATTGTAGAACTACAAAGTGCTCCTATATGGTAAGTGGAGCTGATAAAATGGACAGTGTGTGTAGAAACAAGGAGGTGGCTGATCGGTTATGGCATAGCCTGGCCTGGTATATACACTATACCATTCTTACATTTTCATAATTATTCTTCCTGAGAGTCATTGCGGCCTTTCATAAGCAACCGTAAGTGACAGGCATTTGAAATGACTTTTAAATCATACGGGAAAGCAGGCCCTCTTTTCAGAAATAATTGTGTCAAACTGCTTTTCACCTTTCTCCAATCAGTATGCACGCTTTATTCATAAACAGCTGACTATCCATCAAAAAGCAGCCTGCTTTTTAATATACATGTTTGCATTTTAATGGGCTACTTTAGCAACAATGCAGCCGCCGACAACAATAGGGCAGCGTGGAATATAATGATATTCCGTCCAGGCGACCACGCTTTTCATACGGTCTTTATTCCTGTTTGTGTTTATTCTGTTATTATATGTGCACGTGTCAAAATACTAATTAAAACTTTGGGATAAAAGTGGGTTTTATATTAGTTTGTCTCAAAAAGTGCATGTTTTAATACAAATCAGAATCTATGACCAGCCTTGTGTCAACAATTGATGCTGGTAGTGCTGGTCCATGGTGTGTTTTTTTGCAAATTCGGCAAATCCGACGACAGTCGAGCGTCATTTGAATGCCACGGCCTGCATGCCACATCTGAATGGTATTGTTGACCTTGTGCATTCCTTTATAGTCAAAATATTGGTCATATGGCTGCGTTTAGCATTAATATATACGATGGCATGAAGCACAATTGAACTTGAACCCCAGTGATGTTACATGTTACATGTTTACATTATACAGCCATACGTGAGGTGACATGACCAGTCTAAGGTGAACAGATGGTATTAAAGTAGAATAGAAAGGCTTCTCTTATAAAATTATCTTTGAAGTATGTCTGTGGGGATTTGTGCACATTCAGTTAAAAGAGCAAGGTCAACAAAGCCTTAATTGATGTTCCGGTTCATTCCAAAGTCGTGTGGGAATCATTAAGAATGTACATTTCTCAATGTAAGATTACTAATCATTTAGGTTGTTTACATCTACTGTACATAATAGAGTGAACAGATTCAGGGAATCCAAATCGCTCATCTATTGCTGCTGTTTAAGTCGGTCATCTTCTAGACCTTCATCAGTGGTCACAGGACGCTGCCCACGGGGCGCTGTTGGTTGAATATTTTTGGTTGGTGGACTATTCTCAGTCCAGCAGTGACAGTGAGGTTTCTCATACCAGCACAACACAAACTAACACACCACCACCATGTCAGTGTCAGTGCAGTGCTGAGAATGACCCACCACCCAAATACAGTAAGTAAGTAAGTAAGTAAGTAAAGTTTATTTATATAGCGCTTTTCTAGGACCAAGCCACAAAGTGCTTTACAATGCGGTCAAGTATAATACAATAAAAACACAAAAATTAATAATCATAAAAGCTACACAGTGACATAAAAACATTAATACAATAGCACAAATAAAAATTTTAAATGCACTTTAACTACACATACATACATATATATACACACATATACATACACAAACATACACATACACTTTACCAAAGAACGTCAGCCCCATTGCTTAAGATCACTACTCTGAAATGCTAATGAATAAAAATGTGTCTTAAGACATTTCTTGAAGGTTAATGTAGACTCAGAGAGTCTGATATCGAGTGGGAGACTATTCCATAATTTAGGAGCCTGGACAGAAAAAGCACAGTCCCCTTTCAGCCTCTGTTTGGTACGGGGCACAACCAGAAGCTCTTTATTAGATGACCTCAAAGACCTACAACTTTTGTGAGGAACCAGCAATTCACAAATATAATCAGGTGCTTCCCCATGTAGAGCCTTAAAGGTAAGAACTAAAATTTTAAAATCTATCCTAAATTTTACTGGCAACCAATGAAGTGAGGCCAGCACTGGACTGATGTGGTCTCTACGTCTAGTTTTTGTTAAAAGCCGAGCAGCTGCATTCTGAACCATCTGGAGTCTTGACACAGCTCCTTGACTGAGGCAAGTATACAAAGCATTGCAGTAATCCAGTCGAGATGAAATAAAAGCATGGATGATTTTCTCCAAGTCTTGAAAAGACAAAACCTGTCTAAGCTTTGCAATATTTCTTAGCTGAAGGAAGCAAGACTGAACAAGCTTATTTATATGGCCAGAAAATTGCAAGTGAGAATCAAACACAACACCCAAATTTCTTGGGGAAGTGTTAATTCTTGAACCGAGAGAACCAAGGGCCATCTCCAAATCTCTGGGTATGTTGTCCTGACCATTGAAGAACAGCATGAAAGGGGGGTAACAAAGCATGCAGAGGAACAGATGGACTACAGTCAGTAATTGTAGAACTACAAAGTGCTTCTATATGGTAAGTGGAGCTGATAAAATGGACAGTGAGTGTAGAAACAAGGAGGTGGGTTTAATGTTATGGCTGATCGGTGTACATTGTGAAGGTACATAAGAAGGAGAGTCGATCGATTTAATGCTTTGTTTTATACTCGTCTCATTTTAAATACACAACCTCTTTCTAGAATGAAGCTTCTAAACAGAACCAAAGCTTTGACAATTAACTCATTTTCTTTTTTATTAAAATTGCAGCCACACACTAGGGACTATGGGGTTTTATATACTTAATAATGCATTGTTTCATAATTATATCCAATATATAGATTTTTTTTTCAAATAGGAGACCAGGCAAAGTGGTAAGTTTAATTAGATCAGTGTGTAAAATATCTCCAGGGTATGATAAATCACAGCAAAGATGTAATATATGTTCAAACAGATAATGACACAAATAGGTTCTTATTTCATCAGGAACCTTTTTTACTTTTTCTGAAACATTAGTACGTAATACTTATTAAATCCTTTAACCTTGTTTATAAGGGAATCTAGGGAGAACATATTAAAATGCTAAATATGATACTCATTAAAGCTGGTAATGTATATAGCAAATAGTTGTCACATGTGGCTACACATTATCTGGATTTGTTTAAGCTGACATGAAAGCTTCATTTTTTTAAGCGTGACATTATGTTCAGTGGAATGGCATTAGGGTTAAGGTTAGGGTTAGGGTTAGGGTTAGGGTTGATTTTGCTTGTTTAGCAATCAGAGAATTAATGTGACATAAAGGTGTCTGGACATCAGACCATGAGATTGTTAGCTTTCTTAGCATCTAAGCTGTTCAGAGTTCGAATTGTACAGTGTGTCTGTGCGAATTTGTGCATTGTGAGGTCAGGCAGAAGAATGCCTGTCTATCCCAAAGTGTTCAGTCTGGTTAAGATCAGTGTCACATTATGTCTATGATGACCTTGCTTTGTGCAAGGACATAGCCTTCCCTAAAATGTTAACACTAAGTTAGATGTGCAGTATATGTCAGCATGTGCAGGTGATGGAGAAAATAATGGAAACCCCTAATAATCAATTAATATTCATTCATTCATTGTCTGTTTCCCACCACTTTATCCTATTCAGGGTCACGGTGGGTCCACGTCACTGGCCGAAAGAAAGGAAACACCCCGGACAGGTGCCTGTCCATCACAGGCAACCACACACACACACACACACACACACACTTAAGGGAATTTTAGTAGCACCAATTAACCTGACTGCACGTCTTCAGACGTGTAAGACTGGAACTCATGGAAGAAACCCACAGAGATACTAGGAGAACACGCACTTCACCCAGAAAGGACCAGACCGCTTTACCTGGGGATCAAACCCATGACCTTAGAAGCTAAGTAAGAGAAGGTCCAGCCTGTTTAGATTTGATCTTTTTTTAAAGTGGTGTAGTACAAGTGGATGTTGGGATCCATCCATCCTTCCAATTATCCATCCATCCAAACTTTCATTTATCCATCCATCCATTCATCCATCCTTCCAATTATCCATCCATCCATCCATCCATCCTTTCAATTATCCATCCATCCATCCATCCATCAATCCTTCCAATTATCCATCCATCCATCCATCCATCCTTCCAATTATCCATCCATCCATCCATCCATCCATCCATCCATCCTTCCAATTATCCATCCATCATCCATCTGTTGTTATGCCACTTGTATGTACCCTATTTGCCAATTAAAAGGGACCCTCATAGGCCGCTCAGGTGGCGCAGCGGTAAAAACACATGCTGAACACCGGAGCTGGGATCTAGAATACATCGTATCGAGTCTCAGCTCTGCCTGCCCGCTGGACTAAGCAGCCACATGAACAACGATTCATATAACTAATGCAATTACGACCTCTGCTGGCTGACTGGTGGCGCCTGCACAGAGATGGGAAAAGAGTGCTGTCAGGGTGTGTCTCTCCGTACACGGTCCTGATCCGCATTGCACTCGTCGGAGGGGGCGTGGGTTAGCATCGTTCTCCTCAATCGAAGCGGGGATCGGCTTTGGTGGAGAGGAAGCATGACGCAATCGGATAATTGGATGCGCTAAAAAAGGGAGCCTCATGTTATATGGGTTGTATGTGTGTTGTGTTAGTGGCATTATATATATCGCCAAGAATGGTCCACCATAGACACAGCTCCAATCACAAGCTTCTTTGCTCGGGTATCATTACATTCCTTTACAGGGATATTTAATTTATAATAACTTTAGCAAATTCGACCTTCAAACGACTGCATCAGAGGAAGAATAATAGAAAATCAGGCTTGAATGCACGACACGAATTTGTTTTAAAAGATACAGATCTCAAATCCATAACAGCACGCTCATAAATAACCATCGCTATGTTTTGACACACATAAATCTCAAGCACATTTTGGCTTAATAAACAATCTAAGCAGATCATTGACAGTTTGATATTCAGGCGGAGATGAGCTCAGAGCCGAGATTATTCTCCACCGTTTAAGAGCACTTGGCACGGCTGAAAACAGTGGAGGAGAGCGGCTGCGTCTTCGGCGGGCGCAATAATAGGAGAATTAAAAATGCTCCAAAACACATGACTTCTGCCAAGCAAACAATGCCTGCAGTCTTCTCGAAAATTACAGCGGCTAATTTGAAATGAAACACAAACAGTCGCGTGTTTGTTTCAAAGCTCTATTATAATTCGCCGCGGAGATCCCACCCCCTCCTCCTGCTTCACTATATATATAAAGTATGTAAATGCTAGCTGTGGCAGTCAGATACATCAATGAAAGTTGACAGCTGAATTATTAGCATAGCTGAAAGCTTGTTAAAAAAAATACAAAAAATAATGAATGAATAAATAAAAAAGCTGCCTTTTGTTTTAACCCAAGAATGGAGCATTTTTAAAGCTCACAATGGCTCTAATCAAATTCTCAAGGTTGTTCAGTTTAGCATTGTATTAATTTAATAGTTTCTGCTTTGCCGTTGACGTTAATAACACATTCCTATGTAAATATAATGTGCCTCTGAAAAGCCATCAAAACATTTTAAGGTCCAATGAATGCAGTTTCATTTCGTGTGTTCTCTCTTTTTTTTTCCCACCCTCTCTTCCCCCGAACGAGAAATCTCTTTTTATTTAGCAATCTCGGCTGCATTTACAGAAATAATAAGAAGACCGGATTGATTAATGAGGAGTTTTAAAGAGTGATGCAGTGCATTCGAACAAATAACTTGGGGAAAATGGCAGGCTGGTTCAGGCGAAAAGGTTGTTCTCTCTCTCTCTATCTATCTCTCTCTCTTTCCTTCATTGGCACTGATTGACTCCCTGCAACCCCCCCCCCCTCCCCTTTCCACTACCACCGCCACCACCCACCACCCATTCCCCTGTATGGCTTTGGAGGCCTTTGGCAAAGACCCAGCCTCCATTATGGAGAGATGATAAAATGGCACATATTCTCACTTTTCAAAGACTGATGAAACCATTTAGAGTAATATACTAGAATACATTAAGGAATCCTTCATTTTAGGAAGGCGGCTCACACAACTGTGTATAAAACGAGCACTATATGGGGCATTTTAAAGCTGTAGTGAAGTAAAAAAAACTCAGCCGGGTCATTTATGATCATTCAAACAGGGCATGTTTCATACAAGGAGTTACATTAACAGGTGGCAGATGTACGCTAACTTTGTACCCTAATAAATACTTAAATTATTTATTTAATCTGAGCTGTAGTTAAGGTCCTAGACTATTTATTTTATGTATATATATTTTGTTTATGCATTTTTCTCCCTTTTTTCCCCCTTTAAGTGCGTCCAATTGCCCGATTGCGTCATGCTTCCTCTCCACCAATGCTGATCCCCACTCCGATTGAAGAGAACAGACCTAACCCACGCCCCCTCCAACACATGGGCAGCAGCCGTATGCATTTTGTGCAATGCGGATCAGCACCGTGTACGGAGAGACACACCACGACAGCACTCTTTTCCCGACTCTGTGCAAGCACCATCAATCAACCAGCAGAGATCGTAATCGCATTAGTTATGAGAGAGACCCTATCCGGTTAATCCCACCCCTATCTGAACAACAGGCCAATCGTTGTTCATGTGGCCGCCCAGCCCAGCCGGCAGGCAGAGCTAAGACTCCATATGATGTATTTGAGATCCCAGCTCCGGTTCCAGCGTGTGTTTTTATCACTGCGCCACGAGAGCGGCCTGGACTATGTATTGGAAGGTCAATAGTTCACCAGTCCCACCAGCAGGCTACCAAGTAGTCACTGTTGGGCCCATATTGCATTCAATTCCTAATGTACTATTTTCTATTCTATTTATCTATTTAAGCTTCTATTTTATGTACATTAGAAATATTTCACTATCAATATTACATGGTTTAAAAATATCATTATTTTATAGTCTTCATTGGGCAATATTGTGCTTGGTGTGGACACGTCATATATCGAACAAACTAGCTAACTACCCCCCCCCCCAGGACCCTAATTGGATAAGCGGATAATAAAATGAATGAGTAAATAAAACCCAAGATAAATAGCATTAAGAGTCGATGCAGATGCAGTGTCTGAGGGGGTGATGTCCGAAGCCCATGCATTGCCTGTGTGTGACCTGGACCCAGTGTTTCCTGATCTGGATAAAGCAACTGGTAACATAAAGGAAATTAAATGATCTACTAAATTCATTGCAATACACTTTCCACAGTCAAGCAAGCTTTACAGTGCCACAGGCTTAGAGGTTGCAGATCGTGAACGAAAGAATCCCATTGCTAAATAAAAAGCACGTCAGGCTATAGGCCAACGTCAGTGTTAACTGTAAAAACATACAGGGTGTATGTACTTTACAATGTGTGCAGTCAAACTAGCCCTATTTATGTGATAATAATCAATCAGAATTACTAATGAAGATTTAGGAGGCCATGTGAAAAGTCTTAAGACTTGATGGAACATTGTACACATCCAAATTAATCGGCATTAATTTTTCATTAAGTAGGTCCATCCATCCATCCTCTATCTAGCTATCTGTCTGTCTGTCTGTCTGTCTGTCTGTCTGTCTGTCTGTCTGTCTGTCTGTCTGTCTATCTATCTATCTATCTATCTATCTATCTATCTATCTATCTATCTATCTATCTATCTATCTATCTATCTATCCATCCATCCATCCATCCATCCATCCATCCATCCATCCATCCATCCATCCATCCATCCATCCATCCATCCATCCATCCATCCATTTGTTGCTCTGCCACCCGTCTGTACCTTATTTTCCAATTACAAAGGACCCTCATGTTATATGGGTTGTTCTTTGGTTGCTAACTCATTCTCAACTGTCCATGTATGTTGTTCTTGTATGGGCTTACGAGGTGCAGCAGTGTTGGGATTTTTAAGGACACACACAACGGTCCACCATAGACACGTTATGTAAACGTTTGATTTTAAATCTAAGTACCGTTTCAAAATGATGGATTTTTTCTGCTGTACAGACGTCTATTTCTCTATAAATAATCATTTCATTTCACCTGCATTGTAGCATTCCGCTCAGAGTTAATAGTGAATTTCTCCTCCGGTGCGGGGGAAAGAACGAGGGGAAAAATCTTTAGACAAGTCAATGAGGCGTCACTTTATTTATCTTTAAGAATACAAAGATGTCTGTCGGCATGGCGATGCTCCATCCAGCCAGACGGCTTTTAATGTTCACCTAGGCAAAAATATCAATTATGAATCGCAGCACGGAAAATAGGCTCCAGATTTTTGCTATTATGGTTGTTTTGTATATACTGGTGCAGTGTATGCTTTAAAAGAGAGCAGCATTTCCAGCATTTTTATACACTGTCGTGTCGTTTGTTCGGTGCAGATCAACTCAGTTGCATCTCGGGCATAATTTAGCGCGTGTAATTCAGCCCTCAAATCAAAGTGAGGGCCGAGGGTCGAATACATTCAGCGAGCAGTCATTTATTCAGATGAGAATCGTTATTGATTTATTTTATTACTTTCCTGACGTGTGCTGACGGCGAAGGGAAGGAGTAGGGACGGAATATGGATGTGACTTTAAGCAGGCGCGTTCACAAAGAGTGAATCAAAGCGCGACTCTTCAAAAGGAATGTTGATTAGATAGAATGTTGATCTGACCTGATTTTGGTATTTTTTTTTCTTTTTTTTTTTTGGTGCAACGTAAATGAGACGGTTGATTTTGAATGCACAATCACTGACTTCTTTTATTGGTCTGATACCTCGTATTTTCAAGTACGACTTAACATTCGCTTCCAATCATGATGCGGTTCGAGACCCTGTAGGCCCACAAATCCTAAACGCTTTCCCGAAGCATGCAAGCTGTGAAAACCCTGCGACCGTATTGTGAGGGTTGTACGCACTGTGCCTAATTCCTGTACATTAGATGCTTGGTGCTGTTACTTTGTTACTGCAACAGCTTTAGCTAAACTGCTTTTCAGATAATTAGTGGTTGTTCTAGTAGTCTTAGGTGCTTGATAGGGTGTTCATACTGTAGGTGGTTGCTTTGGTATTCCAAGTAGTTGCTAGGCGGTTGCTAAGTGTTTAGTGTACCAGGTGATTTCTGGAAAGTTGCTAGTTGGCTACCATGGTGTCTTACATGCTTGATAGGGTGTTCATACTGTAGGTGGTTGCTTTGGTATTCCAAGTAGTTGCTAGGCAGTTGCTAAGTGTTTAGTGTACCAGGAGATTTCTGGAAGGTTGCTAGTTGGCTACCATGGTGTCTTAGGTGCTTGGTAGGTGGTTGCTTTGGTATTCCAAGTAGTTGCTAGGCTGTTGCTAAGTGTTTAGTGTACCAGGAGATTTCTGGAAAGTTGCTAGTTGGCTACCATGGTGTCTTACGTGTTTGATAGAGTGTTCATACTGTAGGTGGTTGCTTTGGTATTCCAAGTAGTTGCTAGAATGTTGCTAAGTGTTTACTTTAGAGTTCCAGGTGATTTGTGGAAGGTTGCTAGTTGGCTACCATGGTGTCTTACATGCTTGATAGGGTGTTCATACTGTAGGTGGTTGCTTCGGTATTCCAAGTGGTTGCTAGAATGTTGCTAAGTGTTTACTTTAGAGTTCCAGGTGATTTGTGGAAGGTTGCTAGTTGGCTACCATGGTGTCTTAGGTGCTTGGTAGGTGGTTGCTTTGGTATTCCAAGTAGTTGCCAGGCTGTTGCTAAGTGTTTAGTGTACCAGATGATTTGTGGAAAGTTGCTAGTTGGCTACCATGGTGTCTTAGGTGCTTGCTAGGGTGTTCATAGGTGGTTGCTTTGGTATTCCAAGTGGTTGGTAGGCTCTTGCTAAGTGTACCTGGTAATTAGTGGGGAGTTGTTAGATGACTGACTGCTAAGACCCTAAGTGATTGTTATTGTATCCAGGCGGTTTCTAGGGTGGCGCTAGTGTACTTTACCATGTAGACATAAAAGAAGTGAACATTTTACACCATTTATTGCTAATAAAAGATTGCTAGAGTGTTTCTAAGTTGTAAGTCTGGTAGTTTAGGTGGATGCAAGAATTGGTGGTTGCCAATAGGGTGATAGGGTGATAATAAAACCATTATAGCATTACATCTAACACTTTAATCCTTACTACACTATCCGGTCAAAAGTATGTGGACACCTGAGCATGAGCTTGTTGAACAGCCTATTGTAAAAATATAGAGTTGCCTTACTTTTGTGACTATAACAGGCTCCACTCCTCTGGAAGGCTTTCTGTAATATTTTTCAGATTTGGCAAAATACTGTATGTGGCTGATGGAAACAGTCAGATTTGATAACTTTGAGGAGTGTCTACATACTTTTTGCTGTATATTGTGTATATAATCATATATAAAAACAAATCTAGTGCTGCTTTTTGCTTTTGCAATAAAATCTACGTATGAAAACGCACTGAAATTGAGATTAGCATCGATATTAAAACAGGACTCCTTAGTGTACATGATTCCTTCAAACGAAACTAACGGCATGTGCGTACGTTTCTCTTTCCCGTCAGTGACGTAAAAAAATCTGATTTGCGAGAACCAAGAGGAACAAAATAATAAAGGCAACAGAACAACAAACAAAACAACGAGATCAATTTCAACCATTTTAATTTATACACAAAGTATGCCACGAACAGCGGGGACTTAATTTCGTGTGCTTTTTAGGTGGAACACCTAATCCTCCGCCGTGTTGGCCCGCCGCTCGGGGAAGGCGATTCTCCACAGGGAAGCTGCTGCGTCGTCTTGGGAGAGATAGGTAGGCAGGGATGGAGGGCCATTTTACGCTGAGTGTATCACCCTCAGGCCCCCGAGGAGCCTGGGAAAGCACATGCGCACGTGTAGCGCGGTGCAGACGCAGCAGCAGCCACACGCTAATCACCCAAACAAACAGGCAGCACGAGTGCTGGGAGCGCTGGGGAAACGAGCAACTTAAGAGGCACGGCGAAGACAAAGGCGAAAAAGGAGACTTTGTTAGACACGGACTGGGGTGTAGAAAAAGAACTTAAGGAACAAAGAAGGACATGAATAAGTGAAAAAGTAAAACTGCTGTTGGTACCTTGCCCTGAAGCGAAGTAGAGACATTTAACTTGCTACCGTAACTTGTTCTCAGGTTTTCCCCAAGGTGGCTTACAAAGTAAAGAATTACTGAATAAAAGTAATAAAGAAATAAAAGAGCAATTCATTGGTTGCTAAGGTGTTGCTAGAGTGTTTACCAGTTGGCTACCATGGTGTCTTAGGTGGTTAATAGGGTGTTGATAGGTGGATGCTTTGGTATTTCAAGAGGTTGCTAGGCTGTTGCTAAGTGTTTAGTGTACCAGGTAATTGGTGACTGACTGCTTGGACACTTAGTGATTGTTATTATATCCCAGGCGGTTACTAGGGTGGCACTAGTGTACTTTTTACCATATAGACATAAAAGAAGCGAACATTTTTACGCCATTTATTTCTAATAAAAGAGCAATTCATTGGTATTGCTAAAGTGTTGCTAGAGTGTTTCTAAGTGGTTACTCTTAGTAGTTTAGGTGGTTGCAAGAATTGGTAGTTGTCAGTTGACTACCATGGTGTCTTAGGTGGTTAATAGGGTGTTGAAAGGTGGATGCTTTGGTTTTCCAAGTGGTTGTTAGGCTGTTGCTTAGCGTTTACTTTAGTGTACCAGGTAATTGGTGACTGACTGCTTGGACACTTAAAGAGCAATTAATTGGTATTGCTAATGTGTTGCTAGAGTGTTTCTAGGTGGTTACTCTGGTAGTTTAGATGGTTGCAAGAATGGGTGGTTGTCAGTTGGCTACCATGGTGTCAGGTGGTTGATAGGATGTTGATAGGTGGATGCCTTAGTGTACCAGGTAATTGGTGACCGACTGCTTGGACACTTAGTCATTGTTGTTGTATCCCAGGTGGTTACTAGGGTGGTGCTAGTGTACTTATAATCATGTAGACATAAAAGAAGTGAACATTTTTATGCCATTTATTTCTAATAAAAGAGCAATTTATGTATTGCTACAGTGTTGCTAGACTGTTTTTAAGTGGTTACTTTGGCAGTTTAGGTGGTTGCAAGAATTGGTGGTTGCCAGTTGGCTACCATGGTGTCAGGTGGTTGCTTTGGTATACTAAGTGTTTACTTCAGTGTACCAGGTAATTGGTGGGGAGTTGCTGGATGACTGACTTTGGTAGTTTAGGTGGTTGCAAGAATTGGTGGTTGCCAGTTGGCTACCATGGTGTGGTTGATAGGGGGTTGCTTTAGTGTATCAGGTAATTGGTGACTGACTGCTTGGACAGTGATTGTTGTTGACAAGTGTATCCCAGGCGGTTACTAGGGTGTCCCTAGTGTACTATTTACCGTCTAGACATACAAGAAGTGAACATTGTTATGCAATTAACTGGCTGCTAAGGGGGACTAAGTAATTTTGGGAAAGGTATTGGCACATTTCAGGCATGTTTGGGGTGTGGCTTTGGTGGGTCAGTGAAAGAAGTGTCTACAATTTACACTTTCAGCATTTAGCAGACGCTTTTATCCAAAGCACAGGGCAGCTATGGCCTAGAGATTAAGGTACCGGAGTAGTAATCAGAAGGTTGCTGGTTCAAGTCCCATTCTGCCAGGTTGCCACTGTTGAGCAAGGCAAATGTATTCTTGTGTGGAAGGTGAGTAGTCTTAAGAATGTAAAAATTCTATTCCTATTAGCGTAAATCAACAAAAGCCACATTTCGACACCCACATACACCCAGACACATACATACACCCACACACATACACACTGCATCCAAGTTGATCCAATCCGGTATGCCGAGGCTTGGCCAGCAGCCACTTGGAGAACTCCGCCAGAGCGCAAAACTAACACATATCGGCATCCTGCGCCCTTATCTGACAAGGCAGCAGGGTAAGCCAGGATTAGGATCTAGATCTGGGTAAGTGGACCTCTGTAGGGCAACAATATCAAGACCAAGAGGGTAAGCACGGGTGTAGATAAAGATCACGTCAGGAGTTATCACAGCTAGAGGCGTTTTTGGTCAGTTGATGCTCTTTTTTTTCTTAGCCATGTGATCTGTGGCCACTTCTTTTGGCTACCCGAAGCAAGTCCACACAGCAATATGTCGCCTACTTGGACGAGGACGATTTCGCTGGTCTGTCATGTGGACGTGGTCCGGAATAAGCGCCCCGCTTTTTTGAAGTCTTTCTTTGAAACACGCAAGGCGGTCCCCATCGGCCCAGAGATCGCATCCTATTTACGTTCCCATTGCCAGAGACGTAGACGACGCCGGCCAATTTCACGAAAGAAGATCCACATTGGAAAATCCGACTAATCCCAGATTGAAAGTTCACGCATTGGCTGGGATGTATACGTTCTGGCAGATCAGATTTTTCCAGGAAAGATGGATAAGGAGGAAGACAGTGTTTTGAAAAGAGGGGAAAGGAAGCCACCCTTCGAGACACATTTGGGCTAAGGCAGTGTCAGACTCAAAAAAACAAAACAAAGAAAAATAAAAAGACGCTCTGCTCTGTTTCATTTCCGCCAAAAGTGAACAGAAGGAGAGGTCAACGTCTGCGATTTCACTGCCAACGTGTTGCTGGGTCTGAGATCAGCATCAAACAAGGAGGTGTTCGACAAGGAGGTGTTCGGCATCCTCGACTACTTCCACTGGTTGTTCCTAGGGTCGGGACCATGGCTGGAGAACCGATGTTCACAGATGGTGTGCCTGCATGTCTTTAGGGGGAGGAAGCTAAACAAGCTTAAATTTTTTCAGGCTGAAACTTTGGCCTGCAACTTTTCAGGCCTGGCGCTTGCTTTTTTTTTATCGCAGCCCGCATGCACATGCACGGGATGTGCTGGGTCCTTTGAGGTTCTCCAGTTGGATGATGGGTCGGTCTGTGCGCTTTCTTGGTCGGGCATCAAGCAAGGCACGAGCGATACACCAAGACCGCCCAGAGCCTCGCCGTTCCTCTTCGCTTCGCCAACAAAATGCGACGTTTGGTCAGGGATCCGATAAGGAAATGTTCAGCTCGCTTCTGGAGAGCCACAGCCGGTCTCCTGGCTAGATGGATAAGACGCCGCGTTACTGGAAGTGATGGATTGTGGCTGGTGCGCCGAGCCACTAAGAAGCTTTTGAGAAGTTAAGCGTGGGCTCTAATGGTGTAGACTTGTCAGAACCTCAGCATTTGCACCATCTCTCTTTGCACAGAGAATGAAGCATGTGTGAGATTTGTGGAGAAATAAAGCCGTCCTCCTTTGACTCCCGGCCATTACGGGCTGCTTTATATCTCTCCCCAAACGTTTGGAGAAGGATGACTTGCTTCACTCTGTAATTGAGGGGGAAGATGAGGAGATATATTGCACAGAATTAGTTCGGCGCATGGCCTGTGTCTGTTTGCGTTACAGAAAGGGAGAACGGCACAAGAGCAGGTTAACACTGAAATAAATGTGTGTTTTTTTATTTAAGCGATGGCACTAAAACAGAGGTAGTGAGTAAGGTAAATGTATGAGTGGCCTCCAGCTCATAGGTTATTATCCTCCTCACTGCTGCTCCGCGGTGACCCGCTAATAGAGCTCTATTACCACTTACCTGAGTGTCTGTGTGTTTCCATTCAGTCCGGTGTCAGCGCCCATGTCGAGTGGCTCATTGCCCCCGCTGTCTTTTACTCCAGATTCGCCCGCCTCACAGACACCCTCGACACCACGAGGTCAGAAGGAAGCGGATTCGATCGCGTTATTTAATACTCAGCGCTTGGCATTTTACACCTGCAAATTCACAGCCACATTTTTCTTTCAAAAATATATAATAGCATCAAAAGGGGGAAAACACAGACATTATCTCGAGGTCTGCCGACGATCAATGTTTGTGCTTTTAAATGATATCGCTTTAGGCCGGCAACCGGGATAAAAAGCGCGATTCTTAGCCGGTTTACTGTATATCTTGAGTGCTTTCTCTCTATACCGTGCCAGCTGATTTGATCATTTCAGCGCAGGCGAGACTAAAAATAGAAAATATGCTCTCTCCGATGCATGTGAGTGAATTTTGCGCAGAGAGTCCCATTATGTTTTGTAATAGATACTGCACTTTTTAAAAGCTTTTATTATACATTTACCATGCTGTCTGTCTTTAGGGAGAGGGTTATGTGGGAATTAAGTTTACCTTAACCTCCGACACTCACACACAATTACTCAAAGAGTTGTAATTATATAGGGGGATTACTGTAGGTTTTTTTTTTTAAAGTGAATGCAGTATTTAATACACTTTAAAAGTTGCATGCCCTCACACGGGGCACCGTTTTATAACGTCATAATTAAGCTTAGAAGGGATTTATCATTAGAGTGCTTCAAGCAGAACCTAATTCTCATTTTCATAAAAACTTTAAAAATAATCTACATTTGACTTATTTAATGGCCAGCTCATGTGTGTGTGTGAGTGTGTGTGTGTTTCATCCGCAGACATCTTAATGCACTGAACCTTTTCTAACGGCTCATGAGCCAAGCAACCTTTTAAATCGTCCTTTAAAAAAACTTGGACATTTTATTTTACTGACCTTGTAACTTGAATCAATTGAGAAAGCATCGACATCGTCTGCAAATTGGACACCATTGATAAGGCTGGACGCGAAGAGCAGCCGAGCATGAGCTCTCCCTGGGTAAATAATAGAGCCATCTTCTTCTTTTTCACTTTCTTGCACCCTGGTTCTTATTCTTGTCAGATTGTATCTCTGATGTTTTTTTCTCACTTTTTAACCCCTGTTCTTCATTTATTTTGCTATTTGTTAATTTGTTTATTTCTTTCCAAGACGTTTATGGCATCTTTTACACATTGGACTGTCTGTTTGGATCTCAAGTATATCTGGATAAGTGTGGACAGTGTTTTTATGCCCTAACACCTACTGGGTACTTAAAAGGCCAAAGATCTTACTAAACATTTGTCTACTTGAATACTGTTTGGTGCTTAAATAAAGGTTAAGCAGCTACTGTCTATTTAGCAGAATTATTAATAATTAGAGCTTTAAATATTGAACTGAATTATGTACTGTGAATTTACTGATCAGCCATAATATTAAAACAACCTCCTTGTTTCTACACTCACTGTCCATGTTATCAGCTCCACTTACCATATAGAATCACTGTGTAGTTCTACAATTATTGACTGTAGTCCATCTGTTTCTCTACGTACATTTTTAGCCCCCTTTCATGCTGTTCTTCAATGGTCAGGACCCCCACAGGACCACTACAGAGCAGGTATTATTTGGGTGGTGGATCATTCTCAGCACTGCAGTGACACATTTACATTTACATTTTCAGCATTTAGCAGACGCTTTTATCCAAAGCGACTTACACAATGAGCGGAACACGATGAGCAATTGAGGGTTAAGGGCCTTGCTCAGGGACCCAACAGTGGACACCTGGTGGTGGTGGTGGGGCTTGAACCGGCAACCTTCTGTTTACTAGTCCAGTACCTTAACCACTGAGCTATCACTGGCCCCAGTGACACTGACATGGTGGTGGTGTTTTAGTGTGTGTTGTGCTGTTATGAGTGGATAAGACACCTCACTGTCACTGCTGGACTGAGAATAGTCCACCAACCTAAAATATCCAGCCAACAGCGCCCCGTGAGCAGCGTCCTGTGACCACTGATGAAGGTCTACTGTTGATGATGACTAACTCAAACAGCAGCAATAATTGAGCGATCATCTCTCTTTACATCTACAAGCTGGATCAGCTAGGTAGGAGTGTCTAATAGAGTGGACAGTGAGTGGACACGGTGTTTAAAAACTCCGGCAGTGCTGCTGTGTCTGATCCAGTCATACCAGCACAACACACACTAACACACCACCACCATGTCATTGTCACTGCAGTACTGAGAATGATCCACCACCTAAATAATACCTGCCCTGTAGTGGTTCTGTGGGGGTCCCGATCATTGAAGAACAGGGTGAAAGCAGGCTAAAAAAGTATGTAGAGAAACAGATGGACTACAGTCAGTAATTGTAGAACTACAAAGTGCATTTATGAAGGTGAAAGATCTACAAACTGCAGGACGTGGATAGCTTAAGATATGTCGTGGCTTAAAAATAATAATAATTTCTGGCTGAAATTTCACTATCTCATTCTTACTATCAGGGTTGCCAGATTGCGTATTTCAAAGTCTGCCAAAATCAATGGAAAACCAAACATCAAACAAACTCTAACATACTCACGAAAAACAGCCGATGATCAATTTTGAACAATATTAAACCAGATAAATATGGCCTACTAAATCAGTGATTATAAATTATGAGTGGAATTTGAAATATTTTTATTTGATACTTGGCAATGACCCTGCCACTTTCGAATAAAATCCGCCCAATCTGGCAACACTGCTTACTGTGTGGACTTTGAAGGCATATTTCTTAATTTTCAACAGATCTAAGTATCTTCTGCTCAAACACAACACAGACCTGGCCTAATCTCCACTAAAAACTTCAAAATGAATTTCGTCCAACATCAGCGCCTGACCTCACAAATGCTCTCGCAACCGAATGGACACAAATTCCCACAGACATAGCAAATATCTTTTAGTAGTAGTATGAGAAACAATAGCATGTTGGAGGAAAGCGGCAAGCTCTTTCTAGCTGCGTTTGGAGGTATTTTTGCAGGTGCTGTTGAAAAGGACCCTTCTGCAGCAGTGTGTCTTGGACAGATCCTGACAAAGCCTCCTCTTCGGGTGCCAGATGGACCCATGCTTTCCTCATACTCTTGCGCAGCTAAGACCTAGGCTTTTCTTCCTTTTTTTTCTGCCACAAAAGAAAAGCGCTTTGGCTGAAAGAAAACCACAGCTGAATTTTATGGTGCCGCTTCTTTTGCCAAGCTGATTTTAGCAATTCAAAGGACGAGGCGCATGGAATGGCAGTTTTCGGCCGCATGGTCGATACGCTTTCGATGCAAGTTTGAATTGGCAGATATGTCCACCACACCAATATCTCGCTGCTCAGTGGGAAATCTTGATCAAATCCAGAATCAGCAAGGAATGATAAAGCACAGAGTGCTGTCGGAGCACAACGTCCAGACTCGAAGTCCTATAAGGCCAGATTTTGGGTGTTAGTCATTTTACATAAACATATAATTATAATGATAGAATTTATTACAAATATGCATTCGGAAACAAGGATATACCCTTAGATATGAATACAAAAATATATTGTCTTGTATTCTAATTGGTGTTTTTTTCCTAGAATGAAAAACACAATAATAATAATAATAATAAATAAATATATAAAATTACATTTAATTGCTAAAGTCCTTGCCCATCTCTTATGTAATCACTTTGCTTTCTATTCCATATCCCTCATCAGTCTGCATACTGTTTCAGTAAAACCTAATTTTGTTGCATTTGCATAAGCCTAATACCAGGACAATCAAGGCCGTTACAGGACAATCATACAGTACTGGTCAGTGCTCATCTCCGTAGCCCGTCACTGTGATGAGACTATTGCTTATTTCTAGAGGCCAGGGTGAATACTGATGCATATAAATGTTTCAGCTAAACCGGCTCCACATTGCTCACCTGCCTGCCACATTCATCACGCCTAATCCACTTTAGCCCGACGTGTGGAGACCAGCTAGCTGACAGGTTGGCTCAGATGCACGTTTGGAGACTTCACCGTTTCAGAATGATTTAAACTAGGATCTAGTTATATGAAACTGTACCTCGCTGGCTTTGATGTAGAGATAAGTGCACGGAGACGTTTTACACAAATAAGGTCAAATTAACTTTCAAACTTTTACAAATGTTAAACTTTAATGCTGTGGTTTTCTATACAGTGACAATTGGGGTCAGCTTTATATATTGGCTAACTAACAACCCCTTTTTGTGGGGATGGGGGGCAGGTATTATTTAGGAGGGTCAGACCTGAGTCAGACCCCCCCAATCCCCTCGTAATTCGAACCATGGCCAGGTGTTGCCCCACACCTGCAGGAAATTTTACATAAAACCATTTTGCAGGATTAATTACCCCAAATTAAACAATATTGAGGCTAAAAAGCAACACTTGAAATGTGTAAAGGGACAAAATGTGTAGCTAAAATAACACAAACAAAGTAATAAATGAAAGACACAAATATATGTATTTATTTGCATGTATTAATTGTCATTAACCTGGTCAGGTTCGCAGTGGATCTTATATCACTGAGCAAACACACATATAATTGAGCAAGTAGGGTTATAGCTGCAGATTTATCAATTGATTTGTAAAGTTTGTTCTGATGTTACATTTTAAAGCAGTAATCTGGTACGTATTTGTTTAATTAATGAGCCAAGAAGCGGTCTTTATAACAATTAAACTATTGATTGTTTTAATATTTAACATTCAATCACTTTCAATTTCTGCATCGTTTTCTACATTAAGTCTACAAACCCCGTCTTGCGCGTGCAGTGAATCAAATACTTGGGAGTCGATTCAATTGAATCGTTCCAATGACCCAAGAACAGAGAGTCGACACCAAAAGTTAAATACCTCAGACACTGAATCAGCTCGCGTGCCAACCCAAAGACGTTCGTTTTAGCATTGTTAGCTCAAAAATGTGACACTCGACATAAACATTTAAAATTTAATAAATAAAACAGCTAAATTTAGCGAATATAATTTCTTATTCGTAAATGGGTAGCCAACACACTGGTAAATTGAATTGGTGAGTGTTTTTACTGTAATTTTGTTTGTTTAAAGTTTTTAAGGTAAACGAAGCGCTGAATTAATATACAAGTTTTTTTAAAAACATTTTACATGCAGTTTACTGTTATTTTAATATAAATAAATTATGTAGCATTACTAGGTTACCTCAATAATTACATTTGTGAGATAATATGGCTTTATTTTTAATAAAGTTGTTAAATATAGGATTAAATTAAACTGTAGTATTAAAACTAATTGTAGTAGTAATACATAAATATGGATAGGAAATACTTATTTTGCCTTGGTATTATTATTATTATTATTATTATTATTATTACTGTAATTATTTAAATATGTATAAAATTTTAATATTTTATTTAATTTTAATTCAGCTTGTCTTTGGGCTTTGACCACCCTCAACCCCAAAAACACAGTGACAACCATGTCTGTGTGGACACCCGGTCAGCAAACAGCATCTGTGAGTATTCTAACCCATTACTAATAATATTAATAATAATAATAATAATAATAATAATAATCACTTCTGCTGTGTCGCTTGTAGTGTGACTATATACATATATATATGTACACTACATAGCCAAAAGAATGTGGACACCTGACCATCCCACTTCAAAAGCATGGCCATTACTATAGGGTCATCCCCCTTTTTGTTTCTCTAATAGCCTCCTTTTTTCTGAATAGACTTTTGACAGGATATCCAAGTGTGCCTGTGATCATTTGTGCTCATTCAGTCAAAAGAGCATTTGTGAGGTCAGGCATTGATGTTGAACAAGGAGGCCTGGCTCACAATTCATGTTCCAGTTTATCCCCAAGGTGTTCAGTGCGGTTGAGGTCAGGTCTCTGGGATGCAGCCAGACTGGTGGTGGGCTACTAATGTACATATTACTGTCTGGTAATAATACACAATCAGTGTGGGTACCACAAATGCCATTTTCTTGATGTATTATTTTTTTTATGTTGCTTAGTCTTTCTCTGTGCTACATCGTGTTAGGTGTGAAAAAAGGTGTACTGATAATTTGCTCCTGCTGGAGAAAAAATAAGTCATTTGCACATTTATTCACACTTGATGATTTCTGTACTTAGAATGTACGCCAACAAGTTAGTTAATCTTGCATGTGTTGTTTTATTTATTATAGTGTTTTTAATACCTGTTTTTTCATTTTATTTTCAGTAATCACTTTATTCTGGTCAGTGTTGCAAGGAATCTGGAGCCTACCCAAAAAACACTGGCTGCAGGGCCAAGGACAGGCCATCATTTGAGGTTAGTTTTGGTCATTCTTATTAAAACAAATATATTTCTATTTAGGTGACTATTTTTTTAGTTTTCCATACATATTTCTAATAGTTTGGTGAAAAGAGGTTAGTTAAAAATGTTAGTACTGTCATTAAATAACGAAATAATAAAAATAATTAGTTATTATATAATAATAATAATTATTATTATATTATTATAACATTATTATTATTTTTACATTATATTATATTATTTTTTAAAATATATTATTAACTATTGTATTATTAAATTATTATTATCGTTATTATTATTATTATTATTATACACTAGGAGTTTGTCTTATTTTTTTTATATAAAAAAATAGTGTATAATTATTTATTTGCTAAGCCACAATCTTTCTAGTATTTATTTATTTGCAGTTTAACATTTTTCAAAATTAAATGTTATTTTTTATTACTTAATTGATTCATTTTTTAAAAATAAAACATTGGCACATTGCTGTACTTACTTTTTTTTTTATTAGTTTGCCACATTCCTTCTTTAATTGCATTCATTTTCTCTGGGTATTCGGGTCATTTCCCACCTCCCAAAAACATACAGAAGGTAGACTGATTACTTTCAGTTTCTATTGGGTTTGAGTGACTGAGTGAACGGGGGATTAAACTCATGCCCTGCCCAGGGTTTGTTTCCTGTTTAAAGTATTTCCAGGCGGCTTGCATGACTTATCGCAATGCAAATTAGGTTAGTGAGACAAAATAAATGAATGAAAAAGTTTTGTGTTTAACTGTGTAAATTATTTAACACTTGACAACCCAGAAATAAAAGTTGACCTAAATTACACCATACAAATCCTCATTAATATTACAGAGACCATTCTTTGACTTAATTTCATTTCATTTTTCCATTTGAGCAAAGTCAATCGACACCAGAGTGAGGATTTATAAGGTGTGAAAATGATATTTTAAGGTTCAGTGTTCAGGGAGGCTGTTAAATCGTATTAACCCTTTTTATCAATGTATGAGTGTCTGAATCAAATATTTGATTGGAATATTTTCTGTTTGGGCACATCTATATCCAAATTGACAGAAGTTCTGGTACAATACTGCACTAATATAATATCCATCCAGGTAAGCCTCCGTTTTAAAGTCTATTAATATTATTGACTTACATCATGAATGGGAATGAATGTCGGGAACATTCGATGCAGAAGCAGACCTTGTGCATCCAGTATAAACAGTAAGTAAAGAATATTATCATTATGACTGTATGAAAATGTTTCTCCCGCTAGTGGGTGTAAGTTATTCGGATAACCAAGCCATGACTTCACATTTGGTGTTGGGATGTCGCTGGAGGAGATACTTTAGAGGCACGGATCAACATAATGGAGATCTTAAGTGCACAAGGGCCAAGTGTTTCCGTGCTAATGCTGTCGACCTTGTTATTTTTCAAAGACAATATCCACACAGTGGAAGGTCCTCTTTACGGTGCTCCATTATGCATGGAGAGATGACTAATGTGTGAGCGGGAGAACAGAAACAAAGGGACATGAGAGAGAAAAAAGAGGCAGAAATAAAGAGAGCAAGCAGATAACCCAGACAAAAGATTATCACAGTTAAAGTGCTGAATTTGTTCTTGTGTCAGAGAGCGAGAGAATGACTGAGAGAGAGAAATAGGCAGAGATAGGAAATGTAGGAGAGTAGGAGGCTGTGATAAGGTGAAATGACCTGTATATTCTGTTGTCTAATTGTTTAGTAAATGGAACTAATGGCTTCAGAGCTGTAGATCTACCTGCCCTTCAGCTACGAGCTAGGCAGCTTTTCTCGTCTAATTCCTCTGACGAGGGAGGCGAAGTGCCACAGTTAACAAATGCAAAAGCATCACGGTGATTGTGATTTTATACAGGTACATCTGTGTGTGTGTCTGGACTTGAAAGCAAGGAAGAATACGTGTGTGCACAAAATTAATCAAAGTGGGGGCGATGATAAACCGTTTCTGTAGGATTCTGTCAGAGGTTAAGAGCTAGTTATTTTTAAGAATGACATGAATCTGGGCGAGACAGTGATTGCCTAAATGACCACTGTAATTACCAATTACTTCTTGAAGCAGAGAATATATTCACGGCATGTAGCCTGCTAAATACAGACAGGCATTAGCCCATTTACGTCCTAATGCACATAATTTAGATCCTGAAAAGGGCAGATGGGAACACAATGGAAGATATAATAGATACCGTCTAATATCATTCCAAAAAGAATATTGGATTCATTGGAGATGAATATTACTTTGTGTCAGATTGTTTTTCCATAAAACAGTCAAAATATATTTCATCTCGCTTCTGTTTTCACTGCTAGCTGCTCGGCCATTTGAGCCAGAGTAAAAAAGAAAGAGAAAAAAATGAATAAGAGCCTGTCGACTGCTCTTAAACCCTTCAACACCCATTAGCACGCAGCTGGTAAAGAAAACTGATAAAGAAATGTCTTCGTATTTAATTAGTTAAATGTCAAACTGAAAAATCTGAATGATAATCAAAAGAATCGCTTTGCACAACAACATTTAGATCCAACGTAGTCTAGAGAACACACAGCAAGGAATCAGAAAGCATTACTCTACATTAATAGATATGGGAATCTCTCCCTCCAGGTCCTTCAGGTCTCTGTGTTGTTCTTTGTGGACTCCCCTTTAGGCCCCCCCCCATCTCAGGTATTTCTAACCTCTAGAGCTAGAACCTCGACTTCTAGAGCCGTTAGAGGGGAAAAAAATCACTAATTCTTTACAGTACAAAACATTTGGGATTTGGTTCTTTTCTGTTTAACCATCATTTTACACTCAACCCAATTCTGTCCTATTGAACTGTAGAATGGAGATCTGCCTGCTCTTTACATGTCTCTCAGGTAAATTGTTGGCATAAGAGGTGGCATCTAATTGTGGATTAAGAAAATTTGTGTCTTAATTTAACCAGTGCAGTTAAACCAAAGTTTCCGCTGTTGCATGTTGATAGATAGATAGATAGATAGATAGATAGATAGATAGATAGATAGATAGATAGATAGATAGATAGATAGATAGTAGCATTGTGTAAAGAAAAAAACAGACTATCAGTAAACTTACATATCTATGAGTAATATTAATATATAATTATAACTATAGCTATTTACATACATGGAATTATATCTATGTGCATAGTACAGCCATAACAATAAAACCGCCTCCTTGTTTCTACACTCACTGTCCATTTTATCAGCTCCACTTACCATATAGAAGCACTTTGTAGTTCTACAATTACTGACTGTAGTCCATCCGTTTCTCTACATACTTTTTTTAGCCTCCTTTCATGCTGTTCTTCAATAGTCAGGACCCCCACAGGACCACCACAGAGCAGGTATTATTTAGGTGGTGGATCATTCTCAGCATTGCAGTGACACTGACATGGTGGTGGTGTGTTAGTGTGCGTTGTGCTGGTATGAGTGGATCAGACACAGCAGCACTGCTGGAGTTTTTAAATACCGTGTCCACTCACTGTCCACTCTATCAGACACTCCTACCTAGTTGGTCCATCTTGTAGATGTAAAGTCAGAGACGATCGCTCATCTATTGCTGCTGTTTGAGTCGGTCATCTTCTAGACCTTCATCAGTGGTCACAGGACGCTGCCCACGGGGCGCTGTTGGCTGGATATTTTTGGTTGGTGGACTATTCTCAGTCCAGCAGTGACAGTGAGGTGTTTAAAAACTCCATCAGCGCTGCTGTGTCTGATCCACTCATACCAGCACAACACACACTAACACACCACCACCATGTCAGTGTCACTGCAGTGCTGAGAATGATCCACCACCTAAATAATACCTACTCTGTAGTGGTCCTGTGGGGGTCCTGACTATTGAAGAACAGCATGAAAGGGGGCTTACAAAGCATGCAGAGAAATAGGTGGACTACATTCAGTAATTGTAGAACTACAAAGTGCTTCTATATGGTAAGTGGAGCTAATAACATGGACAGTGTGTGTAGAAACAAGGAGGTGGTTTGTTATGTTATGGTTGATCAGTGTACATAATAGCAATAATAATAATAAGCATGAATAAAAATGGGATTAGTTTTGGTTTATATTATAATAATAACAGTAATAATAATAAAAGATTAGTTAGGTATGTATTATAATAATATCAGTAATTATAATAAAAGATTAGTTAGGTTTATATTATAATAATAACAATAATAATAATAATTAGTTAGGTGTATATTATAATATTATCAGTAATAATAATAAAAGATTAGTTAGGTATTTATTATAATAAAATAAATAGATAACTATACAATGTAAATATAACTATATAAGATGCTGCTAAATAACTATAACTATACATATATACGTATGTATGACAGTCGTGTAAAGTGTAGGTGCAAATGATTAATAATAATAACAGTCCAGTTTGTTGTCCGGGGTGTTGATGGTATGATTTTACCCAAGAGGTACAATAAAAACAGACCCTCCATAGGAAACCAAGACAGACACCGGGGTGCGCACAGAACTCTCACCAAACAGCGATCGTACCAACTTTACCAGCATCACCACTCTGACTCCCATCATTCAAACGACTGCCTTTTAATTCTGATTTAAATGAATCAGGGTGTTATCGTGGCTACATGTATTTAACTTCATTGTCATGTTTTACCACTGATTTTCCCGGAATCTCTGGGCACAATGCAGTAACAGACCTCAGAAAGGACGTCAATCAATTACAGGGCCTCGGTCATCCACACTCAGACATAGCCAATCTTGTCTGCACATAGATGCCCGGCTGGCTGATAGCACTGCTGAGGTTTTAAATGTTGGATCCTAGCAGTATTGGGCTAGTGGAATTTATTGCTGTGCTACCCGAGCACCCAACACACATATTATGATAAATTAAGACATAAATACAAGTAATAAAAATAATGTCATGTTAGAAAGTACACTTAAATGTAATGAAATGAAAAGTGAAACAAGACTGATCTACGACAACACTGCTGCACACATCTGGTTTTGGGTTAATACTAATAATAATTCCCTCTCCTCTTTTTATCATGTTGTCTATTTCACTGTGGAACTCACTTCTATGTCACCTCCCACAGTATGTCCCTCTCATAAGGCACTTTCGGACGATCTTGAGGACGCATATTTGTGCTCTATGTAATCCTGGCGCTTCTCCATCCGATAATCATTTTCTTATTGCAGTTGGCTTCAACTTTGAAAAGAAAAGCTGCAGAAAATGTGAAGGGATGCAGGGTGGGTGGGAGTGTTTAGAGTTCAAATTCTGAAAAAGCTGACTTCATCGTGAGCCCCCCACCCTTTGCAGAGTTGTGTCCGAGTTTTCGTGTCGCTCTGATAGGGATTAGCTTGCACTGAGTAAATCCACAGGGGCAGAAGATTCACAATGGTATACTGGTAATTTATTATAGAAAATAATGCAATAGCAATACAGAAAAGTACCTCTTTAATCATCTGCACCCTTTATGTGCAACCCAATATGGATATTTTAAGCATCTTTGATACACTTATTCCTTTAGTGTGTACTGTTTATTTCAAAGCAGTTTATTTAGTAGCACCGTCATACCTTGCTGTGCCACCATTTCCATGTGACATCTTTCTTTTATAAATAATACCTGCATTTTCTCAATGGCTGCACTTTCGTCAACACATTTTCCTCTTCCAGGCTTTTTCATGTGATGTTAGCACTTTTATGCTTGATACTTCAGTAAAATGAGGTGACTAGGAACTAATCCCACAGCAGAGAATTTCCTCTCTCTTTGAGACTTGGGAAATTTCTCTAAGGTTATGACCTGGTTTGGAAGGAGAGCGTTCAAGGTTAATGCCAGAGCATTAACCCCTTAGATAGACACTTTTTAATTCTATTTCTACATTTATGATCAATATTTTTGCAATCCAGCGGTATCTATCCTCCACTCTTGACCTCTACAACCATTGCACGACCTATCTGACATGTGCACAAGCAGCCGGCTGCTTCTTTTCACACACACGAGGCATCACGGGTAAATTGTATTCAGTCCAAATTTGGAGAAATGTCTCCTAAATGCTGCAAATGTTAATTATTAACTCCTGAACCAAGAATCTATAAGCAATTCATGCCAAAATGTGGAGAAAACTTTATTTATCCAATTTTATTAGAATTGTGAGCATTTGTCTGCGAGAAAAGTACTAAAGAAAAGATTACATAGAAATGGAAGCAAGCTCTGAAGATTGGCCCATCATATGACACATCAATGGCCATCATACAGTACGACAGTAGGAATGCCAAGAGTCCAGAAGATGGAACCAGTTTGGTTCCGCACGGGCCAAGAGCATAGCAGGGAGTCCGCAAACTGCTCAAAGCTGACATTTGCGTCTCCAGGAGGTAGGAAAACAGGGAATCGGTCCACATTCAGCCCTCCCGTCTCGTCTTTACATCTATCGATCGGATTTAATTGTTTTTGCATCGGTGATGTCAAGGATGATGCGCTATTATTGTACAAAGCAAAGCATGTCAGCCCTCACAATGGCTTTGAGAAATTGCTGATGTGCACTGCTGTTTTTCCATTAATATGTTTATTAAATGGGACATTGTTTTTGTAAAGACTCAGCAAATGATTACTTTCCATGTAGCGCATTGTTCAATTTCACTTTAAATAAATGGCAAAAATGCTTAGAGAAGCATCTGGCCAAAGTTAATGATGAGAACCTACTTCTATGGTAGCTCTAGTCTTGTTTTTTGTATATAATATAGGCATATTAATTCATTTATAAATTAAGGAGCATGTATGTTTGATCTTGGGTATCCAATGGGCTCCTCAGAGCCCTGACCTCACCGCCCTTGAATATTTATGGAACAAATTGTAACATCAGTTACTGTGAGCCATTCCATATTGCCAAATATTACACCCTGACCTCGGAAATACTCATTTCACTAAATGAGCACAAATCCCGACAGACATACTCTAGAATGCTGTGGAGAGATAAGATTTCCAACAAGCTTATGGGCATGTGTTCACATTAAACCACCTCCTTGTTTCTACACTTGTTCATTTTATCAGCTCCACTTACCATTTAGGAGCACTTTGTAGTTCTACAATTACTGACTGTAGTCCATCTGTTTCTCTGCATACTTTGTTAGCCCACTTTAATGCTGTTCTTCAATGGTATTATTTAGGTGGTGGGTCATTCTCAGCACTGCACTGACACTGACATGGTGGTGGTGTGTTAGTGTGTGTTGTGCTGGTATGAGTGGAGTTTTTAAACACCTCACTGTCCCTGCAGGACTGAGAATAGTCCACCAACCGAAAATATCCAGCCAACAGCGCCCCTTGGGCAGCATCCTGTGATCACTGATGAAGGTCTACAAGATGACCAACACAAACAGCAGCAATAGATGAGTGATCGATTCTGACTTAACATCTACAAGGTGGACCAACTAGCTAGGAGTGTCTAATAGAGTGGACAGTGAGTGGACACGGTGTTTAAAAACTCCACTCATACCAGAACAACACACCACCACCATGTCAGTGTCACTGCAGTGCTGAGAATCATCCACCACCTAAATAATACCTGCTCTGTAGTGGTCCTGTGGGGGTCCTGACCATTGAAGAACAGGGTGAAAGCAGGTTTAAAAATTATGTAGAGAAACAGATGGGCTACAGTCAGTAATTGTAGAACTACAAAGTGCTCCTATATGGTAAGTGGAGCTGAAAATATGGACAAAAAATCTGGCTGATCAGTGTATATTGGTCATATAGTGCATGCAGCTACAAATAAAGCTAGACATATTGAAATATATTTGACCTTATATCAGCAGTAGTTGGTCATCAGGAATGAGAGGCTACTGGACATTTTTGAACATATTCAGCGCTGTAAAACAGCTCATTATTCGAAGTTAAAACTTCAGAAATATTTAACAGTTCTTTTCCTATGGCACCATCCATGAGAAAAATTGTTGTATGAAATTATGCGACGCACCATGAATGTAATACACACTTAACATGAGGTCTCTCTCTTTTTAACCGGCACTCTTTCTCATGTCATTGCCTTTAATACCCTATCAATCTGGCAAATCATCAAAATCTGATATTACCCCGGCACATAGAATAGTTTTAATGCCAGAATTATTGCTCTTTGTTATAAAAATTGACATAAAAAGGATTCTGGCAGAAATACGGCCGCTCTCACTCATTTTACACAGGGCTCTTTTTGTTTCGACGGCATACTGTGCATATGAGAGGCATGCAGAGCTCGGAATAATTGGTCTTTTCATACTAAGAAAGGGCATATCAATTAAAAATAAATAGTCTCTGTAGTTATTATGCCACCACACAGTGGTTGGCCTGCCATTAAAGAGTCCTGTAACTCCCCCTCACGTACACATTACCACTTTCTTTGTACTCTTGCACAGGAAGCGAGGGCATATTTACTATCCAACAATGTCTTTAATGTTGAGTTTGTTGAGTTTATGCAGCTGGTATGATTATTCATGAGTACTTACGCAGAGTCAGGGGGCAGATAAGGAGCGAGTGGGAGCAAACCGGACAAAGAAAACTTTTCATCTTAAAGGTTATAGAATTTTTTATTGCTCTATTGCGTATTTTTGGCTAGTAAAAGGTGTCTAGCAGGGCATGCTACAATCCAAGTTAAAAAAAAATAATACAGAAGCCGTAAAAGAGGGTAATGCCGCCAAGTCTGCATTGATAAAAGAGTTTAAAGGATGTATGAGGCTAAAATGTTACTTTGGCAATGAACTGGAAGCAGCTGGCTGGCTTATAAAGCAACACAGGCCGCACACAAATAGTCTTACATCAGATCAGCCTCTTGCTCCACAATCCATATTTTAATCTTGTTATATAGATTATATTATAGCATAAATACCCTACAGTATATAGCCACAAGTGCATAAATACCCCCTCTAACTAGTGGGCTCTGCTAGTTCAGCAATATCTATTCCAAATAGGTTTATAAAATCGAGCAGACAGCCATGGCAGCACAATGTCTTGTCCAAATACTACTGGCTGTGTGTTGTGTATTGTGTATTGTGTTCCTCCCACAACATACAACTCATATTTCTCCATCTTATACTTATTTATGAATATTACACTCATATCCTTTGCGTCTATCCATTATCCTCATGGTACTATCCATCACTGCGATATGCCCCTGTGGTATAGAGAGATCAGTGTGTGATCATTTAGAGCCGAGCATGTTCCTCATCATGTTTGGCGGGCTCTTAGCCCGCGCACACACATCCGCATACATACCCTCCTCACCTCTGAGTGTGGATGCCTATGAAGATGAGTGAAGATGAGTCTGGTCTCGGAGAGTGGGAGGGGAGAGGGTAGGGAGATGGATAGGACAAGGCCGGAATAATGGGCTTATTCAAAATCTTGTGTGTGTGTGTGTGTATACACTGATCAGCCATAACATTAAAACCACCTCCTTGTTTCTATACTCACTGTCCATTTTAGAAGCACTTTGTAGTTCTACAATTATTGACTGTAGTCCATGCTTTTTTAACCTGCTTTCACCCTGTTCTTCAATGGTCAGGACCACCACAGAGCAGGTATTATTTAGGTAGTGGATCATTCTCAGTACTGCACTGACACTGACATGGTGGTGTTGTGTTAGTGTGTGTTTTGCTGGTATGAGTGGATCAGAAGTTTTTTAAATACCGTGTCCACTCACCGTCCACTCTATTAGACACTCCTACCTAGTTGGTCCACCTCGTAGATGTAAAGTCAGAGACGATTGCTTATCTATTGCTGCTGTTTGAGTTGGTCATCTTCTAGACCTTCATCAGTGGTCACAGGACGCTGCCCATAGGGCGCTGTTGGCTTGATTTTTGGTTGGTGGACTATTCTCAGTCCAGCAGTGACACTGAGGTGTTTAAAAACTCCAGCAGTGCTGCTGTGTCTGATCCACTCATACCAGCACAACACACACTAACACAATACCACCATGTCAGTGTCAGTGCAGTGCTAAGAATGATCCACCACCTAAATAATACCTGCTCTGTAGTGGTCCTGACCATTGAAGAACAGGGTGAAAGGATGCTAACAAAGTATGCAGAGAAACAGATGGACTACAGTCAGTAATTGTAGAACTACAGTGCTTCTATATGGACAGTGAGTGTAGTCCGTTATTCACATACTTTTATGTTCTTAGTTAGAGTATAACACATAGTTTGACCTTAATGTTTGTTTTCTGCCAGGTTCAGAAGGAGATCCACCATCTGTACGATCCACCAGCACAGTCACCTACAAGCTGCCGATTAGGTTGAACATTATCTCACCTCCCGACCCACGCAGCGTGTCAATCACCGTTCTCTCCTCATCCTGACAACATCCCTGCCAAACATACCTCCTTCAAACACGGCCTTCTCCGATCCGATCACGAGAGGACGCCTCTTGCTCCGAAAGCATTTTAATTTCGTCTGCACATGACAGGTATTTACAGATTCATGAGAATTCAAATATTCCAAATAAAATGTAGCAAACAGAGGGGGGTGGGGGGGGGGGGGGGGTATGGGGGCAAGCAGCACCATGAAAACACATCAGATTTATTCTCTCTGTCTTGTTTACTGGGCCACGGAACACTGGATGCAAACACAATGCAAATTTATTTGATTGAATCAGGTGATGCAGAGGTAATTGTATTTGAAGAAATGTCCAAGGCTTTTTTTCCCTCCTTGCTTTATCATTATCAGTGGAAGGTTTTCTTTATGAAATCCGTCTTAAACAAAAGCTATCATCGCTCAGCAAGCCTTCTGATCCTCCTTTGTCACTTGCGGATGTGGATGCTTCTTTAATTTCCTTTCAATTAAAAGTAAATATGCTTTTTTCTTTTTTTTTCTTTCCCTCCCACTGTGAAATCTAAACAAGAGAAGTCAACACAAGCAGACAGGTGAAGAATATTCATTTAGTTGGCACCTGATTCAACAGGCTCTGTGCTTCTGCACTTTTTCTGCCCATAAATATGTTTTTGCACGCTGCACAGCTGGTAGGGTGCCGCCCAGCAAAATAAATTCTTGATTTAAATCACTATCCGTGAGGGCTTTTGCATGTTTTTCATGTTTTTGCTCCTAGGTTGAAGAAGATCTTTAGAACACATGTACATATGTGATCTGTGCTTGGTACTAAGAAATGGCGTATGGAAAATTGAGTGACGTTATAGTGGCGGTGGTGTCATTCAGGCTTTTTTTTTTTGATTGAAGCAGATCACTCAAGTACATAATAGAGGAATTATGAACGTGTCAATCACTCTCTGAGCCTGCATCTCTGAAGTCCTCCAGTGTCAACAACACAACTGTAATAACATCTCTCTTATAGCCTCCTTCTTTAAGGGCTTGTTAAAATATCTGCACTATATACACTATATGAACAAAAGTATTAGGGCATCCATGTGTTTTAGCTATGACAGTAGCTAACAGGTGTAATAAATTAACGATATGATATGATAATGATGCAACAGTTTAGGAAAGACCCTTTCCCTTTCCACCAGGGCAGTGCCCCTGTATTGACCTCAGTCCTACTAAACAGCTCTGGAATGAACTGGAAAATCAATTTAAGCTTTTTTGACAGTATCATTGCCCAGCCATCCAAGTGCTTGTTTGCTCTTTTGACTGAATGGGCACAAATTCCTACAGACATACTTTAAAGTCTTGTGAGAAGCCATTCTTGTGAAAGGTGATTCTATGTTAATACCATTTGTTTTTGGTCAGGTGTCCAAATACTTTAGGTCATATAGTTATTATGCCAATTTTATGACATTACTGTTAACTGTTATCTAAAAATCATTGGTCGGCAGTTACCCACATAGGTGTTACAAGAACAGGGACAATTGTTAGCAGTAGCCTTTATTTACTTCAAGGTGGTTTGATTATTGATGCAATGGCTTATGGGTCTGTCCATCTTTGGGTCATATAGCTGGCCTTCCTAGGCAGCAAATTTCATTCGACACTGGATACTAGTAGCACTGATTGCTTGATGGCACCATGTGACTAAGCCATGCCTCCTAAAACAAATATTTTCTGGGGGGCGCTTGGGTTGCGCAACCTTAAAGTATGCTGTCCCACTACCACTGAGATCCCCAGCTGATTGGCTATATCAGAAGACGGAGGGGGATGGCCGAGGCACCACGACGTCCTGTACTGCATCTGGCTTAGTGATTCCAAAGAGGTCACCAAGACCCACCAAGAAGCTGACCAACACTGCTTACTTTTTAGCACAACGAACACTTTGTCCACCTGGTACTTACGCCTTATATCAGCACCAACAGTCTCATCCCCACTCTCAATTTACTATCAATCGTTGTTCACTTATCCTTCATCTTTAATAAACACTATATCAGAGTTGCAGTGGGTCTGGTTCCATTTAGAAACAGTAGGGGCAGGGTATGAACACGTCATGGGAACAGTGCCATTCACTCACTTACAGCTAGGGGCATTTTATAGTACTATATATATTTATATTAGGAGAGTTACATGTACTGTATATATGTGTGTATATACCTGTAATTATAAACATCTGTACAATGAACAATTTAAATGACATTTAAGCAACTGCACTATATTGGCAAAAGTATGTTTCAGGAACAGTTTGGGGAAGGCACTTTCCTCTTCAAGCATGACTGTACTCCTTTGCACGAGGCAAGGTGCATAAAAACAAGGTTTAACCAGTTTAGAATGACGAAAATCCGGTGGCCTGTACAGACACTGAATAAAATCTCTTTAGATCAAGTGTATACAAATTCCCGCAGACACCCTCCAAAATCTTATGGAAAGCACTCCCAGAAAAGTGGAGCCAAGTTCATAGTTTATGTTAGTGTATGTCTGGATAGAGGAACATGGTTATTAGATGGTATTAGCTTTGAAAGTATGCACCTCAAACCCTTTCCAAATGTTCCTTTTACTCTTATTCAACCTTCCATCTTCGACCTTCTGTAGGAAAAACAACCACCATGTTCAATTTTCTAATCCCGCACCAGGAAGGACACTAGTTCAACTTAAGTAATACTGAATCAAGAGCCTGATTGAATTTTAGTGATGTCATTAAGGGGTCACATTTCAATGTGTAATATAATATAAATTCAGTTATGGTCTCTTCCCTGCTGTGCAGGCTCTCCTCTGCTCTGTGCTTTTATCTTACTGTTTGCCCACACACACTTGATGATGGATAGCTACAGGTCAGGCCGATGTTTCATTGCCCATTTAACATTGCCCCGTTGGCACTATGATGAGAGGAAGTGAAGCTTAATAGGATAGGAGCCTTTTATACTTACTGTATCGTTACAGAAAAGGCAGGCATATCTAAAGCTGGCAAGGAACGGGTCAAATAACACACAATTTGATTTTAAAGGTTAGTCTGGCCAAAGATATGTGGACACCCCTTCTAATTATTAAGTAAAATAGATTTTATTTGCTTTCTTTAGGGTAGCATCAGGTTCGGTTTCACAGGACAGGGTACCAATCTATCACAAACCTTCAGCCACCCCCCTTAGACAGAGACAGACAGCTGTGCCACCAGAGCCCCCTTATTGCTAACATGTATGATATTATTAAAATGCAATACTATCTGACTGTGTCCCTGTGCATAACATTAGGCCCATAATTGTCCATTAAAGAGAGTACGGGCTATTATAGCTGCAAAGGGATAGCTCTTAACTCTGAGCTGATGGTCCACATATTTGTGGCCACTTGTAAGAGACAAATATGTCAAGCCTTTCATGGGTGGACTCTGCAATTTACATACAGCTACTTAGATAATAAGGTGTTGAAAATGCAGCCACTTTGCACAAGCTGGTGACTTTTCTGTGTCCATATAAATAGGGCTAGTCTGACTGCAAACTTTAGACTCAGGGCACAGACAGGGCTCTGTATAGATCTCAACATCAAAATGCTGCATTGCAAGTCAGGATTGATGCTTTTCTAAGCAACCTAGGTCTCAAGATTATATGGAAAAACAAAAATAGTACATGGAACACTGGTTCTTTTTCAAAGGTCAAGGGAAAACTCCAGACTGTTATTATATTATGAGAGGAAATGTGTCTGGGACAGGTGTCCTTATGGCTGGAAGTTTGTAAAGACCTGTCTGTAAACAAGTTATTGTTAGTAGTTAGGTTTGAATCTTAGTGGTGCTATCGGCCGGCAAGGCGTCTACACAGACAAGACTGGCTATGTGTGTGTGTGTTTGGGAGAAGGAGGCACAGCCCAGCCATCGGCGGTTGCACATGTCAGCGTGCTCTTAGTGCCATCCCCATGCTCGGATAAAAATAAGAAGCATAATGTATGCATTTTTTAAAAATACTCCTGCAAGTGTATAAAGACAACCAGAGCTGTAAACAAGGACGGGCATTTGTACTTCTGCTCAGAGGTCAAAAGACAGATCAACTACCCACTTCTATATCTCGCTCACTTTTTTCATGTTGTTTCTTTCCTTCAGTCGAGCTCTTGCTTTGGTGTGCTTTTGTTTTTCTGACCCCGTGCTCTTCAAAGAATTGTAAACACCGCACTCGTGCATCCTACTTGTTTTCAGCAAGGCCTCATGTAAAATGGATAGAGGTGGCACATTTATTGAAGTTTGATTTAAAGTGGGGGCAAAAAAAAGAGATCTTGTCATAAATTATTTTGCTCATACCCAGCCCTGCCGATGTATGTAGGATTGTTAAATAATGCATCAGCCGGCTCGTAATTAGGACAACAATAGTCTTTTACCGCTTCCAGAAAACTCTGCCCATGTTCTTTTTTTATCCTTGTTTTTTTATATTATTTTTTTTTATTTCCTTCTCTTTTTTTTTCATTTTAAATGAATGCGAAGACACCTGAGTGATCTTCGGGACGCATTTCCCCTCTGTAAATGCTAGGCAGTGTTTTAAATTCATATTTCAGTCTAAATGATATAGGTTATCATTTCCATGCTCATTATCATTTAGATGCAAAATAAGCAACAATAATGTGTCACGGAATGCAAACCAACAGCCTAATGTTACTCCCAATAATGTACACGCATATTTGTCTCAGGCGGTGATTACTAAGCCCTACATAGCTCAGCCTGTGATTCTAATGCAAACTGACAGAGTATAAGGGCACAGTTAAAAAGAGGAAAAGAGAGCCAGGGAATTAATTATATATCGTTTCATCTTTTGCCACAGATAACACCTTTAGAGGAAGTGCCCAGGTGCATTAATAATCTGACAGGACGAACGGCGCGATCTCCTGCGTCGATCCATTATGCCACATTTATCAGTGACCCATGAGGTTCGCCCAACTACAACTTAGTCCAGTAAAGTGCGTACAGACAAAGACAAAGCAGTGTCTGCCTACCGAAACCCCCGGTGCTATCAAGAGCTTTAAGACCTACCAATGTGGACTGGATATTAAATATCCTTTATCTTAAATTTCCCTTTCAGCCTCGAGAAAGCCGATAGCTCCCTGTGCCTTTCCTTCAGCTTGCTTTATTGCTGTAATAAATACATTGATATCAATGAAGTTAGATTGCACCAGGCAATACATACAGCCTGATATGTGTTTTAAACATACAGCGTCGACCCACGAGCCCGGCCCACCGTTGTCATAAACACTGTACTGCACGAGTGTGAAGGGTCATGCTTCACACCATCTGCTCCCCCCAAGAGACCTAACTTACCTGGATTCGATCTCTGGTCTCGCCTTAAACCTTTTGTTACTCCGTAGCAGCCCTAGTGTATGCTAGACGCACCGCCTTTAGCGCTTGGTTCCCCGGGGATCCTCCTCACAGCTCAAGTTGATGAAATTAACCTGTGTGCAGGACTTTCTTAGTGCATCTTTGCTTCCACACTACTCATATTTATAGGAGGGGGGGGGGATCATCTACGCCTTGTTTAAACACTTAAGGTCCACTGGGAAAACTGAATTTCCCTCCTTACTTTCAGCCCATCATTCCACATTACCCCAGGCGTCTCCCTTGTTACCTTTGCTTGCTTGTTGGATTTCGCACCGCTGGCGGTTTGATTTGAAATACGCTACACGCCTGGTGAGGTCGGGCACTGAGAATAGGCATTACGTTGTGGCTCACAGTTGCCATTCTGGTTCATCCCAGGGCTGCTAAATGGAGTCAAGGCTCTTGTCTACAAGCCAAGATAGAAGCACACACGTCTAAGGAAAGTGCATTGAAATAGGACCTGTACAGACCATCAGGAACATGTCTGTTTGACAGTAGGCGATAGTAGGCTAGCGCTTATGATCAAACCCCCACCGCCCTGTCTGGGGTATTCCTACCTTGCATTCTTGTTACTAGGTGAATGAGACCCACTGAGTCCATGACCACTATAAAGCAGTTGTAGAAACATTGCAGAGCATCAACCACCACCCAGTCTGGCTAATAGCACCACTGGGGATTTGAACCGTGCTTCTCAGCAGTAGAGGGCAAGTGGAATTTACTCAAGGGCCACCCAAACATGCACCACATACAAATCTAAAACTCAGACTCAGACAGATTAAAATAAAAGAGACTCAGTTGTTACTTTTTCTCGTGTGGCAGAGATCAGCTCTGTACGCTCTCGAAGCTAAAGAGATGCAAATGCTACAGCATCCATAACAAAATGGCGGGGCGGGCTGGCGGAAATATGAGAAGCCAGCTCATAACTCTCTTGTTATGAATAGCCCCAAACGAAAGGTCATGGCCATGACAACCGCATGATGGATGTCACCCGTGCCCAATTAAAGCCCTCTAAAAAAGCAGCCTCCTATCTCTCCATTCCCTTATTAAATATGAAAGAGCTAAATCAAAGATCAGGAGCATGGGTGTTGCTTCCTCATCTGCTTTTGGACAACCACCAGCCCAACAGTGAATTATTCATAATGTTGACGCGAGGGTCAGTAACATAACAAATCCTCATTATTAATGTCCGTGCCCCGGCTCAAAGGTCACCCATGAACTTTCCCGATGCGTCACGTACTCCGCATGAAATCTGTAAAGTTTGGTAACTCTAACCCCAAAAGCTTTATCTCGTCCGTCCTCGTTCTTTTTTCATCGCGAGTCGCTTTTTTATTCATTCATTCAGTTTCCGATTTTTACACACACACAGCGCTGTGGAAAAGCACCTCTTTGATTTCCTGTGTTATTGCATATTTGTCATACTCAGTCATTTCAGATCAATTTGAAACAAAACACAGAGGCGAACAAATGGAACTTGAGTTAAAACACATTTTATAAAACACTGTATAATAAATAGACATATCGCTTTGATGGCAGCTTTTGTCTCTCTTCCGTATCAATGCTACCTTCACACCATGGGAACTGGTGCACCCCCATGCCACGGACATGTTGGACATGTTGGCTTTTGCACATTTCTCTGATAACAGTCTGGATGGTCCTTGTGCGTTCAAAACAAGCTGAACACAGTCTTTCGGTCCATCTGAGATGAGCTCAGGCCTAGAGAACTCGGCTGCATTTCTGCATAGAATTTAATTACTTTTTAACAGTTTGGATAAGGCTATTTTCTCCTGCAGCATAACCATCCTACTGTCCACAAAGTGATGTCCATAAGGACGTGGACTCCAGTGGACTGCACAATGCTCTGACCTCAACACTAGTTACCACCTTCGAGTGAATAAATAGGCACAAATTCACACACACACACACACACACATATGGATGCGTATTGTTTTAGAACTTGGATGTCCAACAAGCACTGGGCGGCACGGTGGCTAAGTGTAAGCACAGTCGCCTCACAGCAAGAAGGTCCTGGGTTCGATCCCCAGGCGGGGCGGTCCGGGTGCTTTCTGTGTGGTTTGCATGTTCTCCCCGTGTCTGCGTGGGTTTACTCCGGGTGCTCCGGTTTCCTCACACAGTCCAAAATTGTCCATGACTGTGTTGGATATAACCTTGTCATGAATGTAACCAAAGTGAATAACATGACGTTAAAATCCTAATAAACAAACAAACAAACCAACAAGCACTTGGTCAACTGTCCACATATTTACGACCATGTAGTGTTTAAGCATGTAATAGTGTTGCTGCCTTACACCTCCAGGTCCAATGGTTAATCTTAAACTCTGGTTACTGTCTGTATATCCGTAGTTTGGTTTAATCGCTACATGTCAGTGTAACTAGTTCTGGATTCACTACTGTCTGTTTGAAGTTTTGCATGTTCTTTCCTTGTTCATTTGTGATGCCCCCCTAATGGACAGGCACCCTGTTGGAATAGTTTCCAGGATAGAGTCTGGACTTGCAGCTACCCTGTTTAAAGCTGGTGCATTACAGCTTTAGTGTCCTGGGTTGAGTTTTAAGCTTTCGATTTCATCTGCATGTTCGTTCTATGTCCATATGGGTTCAGTACTCTAGGAGGTCTTATACTGTGTGGAGTTTGGTATGTTCTTTCTGCGTTTTTACTGGAACTCTGGTCTCCTTCTGGTTTTCCAAAGGGTGGATCAGATGCTCTGAATTGCCCATGTTTGTAAGTGCTAGTGTTAGTCTGAATGCCCGGTCATGCAAATATAGGGCATGCAGCACAGCTTAAGGGTCATGGGTTCGTTTTTGAGCTTTGGAAACTGTCTGCATCGAATCTTTAAGTTTGTCTACATTTCCTGTTTGTTAGTTATTTATTTTACTGGGTGTCACAATGATGCAGCAGATAACATCAGTGCGGGACACGTCCAGAGTCTAGTTCTAATCTCTGGTTACTCTGTGTATGAAGTTCTTTTTGGTCTTTGTACGTTTTGCTTTCCCCTGTGACTCGAAGGGTTCCTCCAAATAGGTGGATTAACTTATCTGAAATGTGTGAGAGCGCGGGAGAAAGTGTGAACAGGAGAGTGTGAGAGTGTGTGATGACCTGCAATGGAAAGACACCCAATCCAGGACCCACTGCTAAATGGGATGAAACAGTTACTAACTGTGAATGAATGCATGATCGTAAAAATCAAGAGTCCTGGGTTCAAGCCCAAGCTCTGGTTATTGTTCGTAAAAAGGGAATTTGGCATGTTCTTTGCTTTTTGTGTACACGTGGGTCATTATGAATAAGTGAGAATAAATGACTCACTGTGTGAATGAGTGAATGTATAATGCTCTGCAATTAATGAATGTGTTTTCATTTTGATCCAAGAAAAGGCAGTTACTAGAGATGTAATAATTAAGAAATTAAAGAAGTTTCAAAATATTAAATTTCAACTTTCTTTCTGGCATTTGCATACTAGAATCCGGGAGTGAACCTGGCCGTTTTGCTTTACGCTTGAGGGGATAAAAGAGCTTGTTAGTCTGGCAGCTTGACCACATAAAACTAAGATAAATGTGCACCATTAGTGACTTTTTTTTAAAAGTCTACCTCTCGTTGAACTTATGCCAGTCTTTTTTGCCTTGTATATCCAGTCTGAAATTATGGATGATGATAATAATAATAATGTCATTTTGCACCGGAATCTCTGTCATTATCTGCTGCGGAGTGCTTCTAATTGATATCTCTGCAGAGCTAATGATTACAATGCCCTCCAGGAAGGTATTATTGCAATATTAACCTTTGTATATACTTTTATGCAGAAGACTCTGGCACATTAAGTGCTCTGTAAATCTTACTTCTGCGCCAGCGCCATCACAAAAGAATGGCGTTTCGGAGGTGTGCCCTTTCGCTGATTAAGTGCAACCAGTAGTTTTGGTTGGCGGCAAAAAATGAATGACGGCACTACGCAGGCAGTTCTCTCTCTCTCTCTCTCTCTCTCTCTCTCTCTCTCTCTCTCTCTCTCTCTCTCGTTTTAACTTCTAGTTGTGAGATTGCTTGATGCTGAGCTTAGAGAACTAACTGGACTTCCTATGAGCGGTCAGCCCGCGCTGGATCAAAAAGACAAAAAGGGCGCAATTTTTGGGGCACGACACTGTCCCGCAGATAATTGGGGCCTGCCATGGTCACCATTTCTAAGCTTTGGCATCAGCGGGGCTTGACATTGTTGTGACACTTGCTGGCAACGCTTGGGAAGTGCAGGACAGTTGCTGGGGGGATGTTGCAAACCGACCCAGTGCGGAGAAAATTCACGGCAGATGCAGCGCCGGGCTCTGTTTATATATAGTTTAGCCTTATCTGTCTCGATTTTTGTTTGAAACAACACAAAACCAGAAAAAAACAGTGCGATAGACAGATTAAGCGGCAGAAAGAGACTATCGCTCGAGAGATCCCACCGCACAGCGAGTAAGAACAAGTACATATCTTCTGCTGACATACTGCAAATGAAAACAAATTAATTCAGCGAAGAATGCCGTGAGTGGCTAAGAGACATAGCGAAGAGAGAGAGAGAGCAAGGGAATTGGGTTTCCATGTGGAAAAAGGCAGTCGTAGCATTGCCACTGACACAGAAAACACATGCAAAATACAGTATGAACCCAGCACTCAGGAAATGATGGTGAGCTCAGCATTAGTAACCTTTGCTTTTCCGGCCAGCTCTGCTTTAATTAACCATGTGCAGTTCCGACTTCGTCCTCCGTAGAGCGCTGTACCAAGCTACGATTGTGTCGCTCGATTACCAGCTTGCGGTCATGTTTCATTTTCAAGAACGTACCGACATGAGGTTCACACGTGTGCGAATGCTTTTATTCAAAACACTTGGATATTAAACAGGATATTGAAATGTACCTCCTCTTGTGGCTGTGCGGGATTACCACAGGAATCTGTTTTGCACTTTTAATATGTATCTACTTACATGGAAAATTGCATCCATGTAAACGTGTAGTGTAAAATAGTGTATTATGTTAGTATAGTTACATAGTAATGCTACACAATACGTACCCTTGAGGCTTCATGCCAAAGACACATTTATGGAAGTGAGCTAGTGCTTGGCAGAAGTGAGACATGAACCAGTAACCTTCCAGCCAATGGTCTAGTATCGTATCCAGTAATTAAATGGTTATAATACAGTACTATGTAATACTTCTATTACATTCTACTATCTTAGCAACTTGGTTTTAAAGACCTTGCTGGTGGGTCTTGGACTTTTGAATAGGGGCTCATTTTAAATCTGACTCACTTTTACATGCCACTAAAATCTTATACATTCAATATACACCGATCACCTCCTTGTTTCTACACTCACTATCCATTTTATCAGCTCCACTTACCATATAGAAGCACTTTGTAGTTCTACAATTACTGACTGTAGTCCATGTGTTTCTCTGCATGCTTTGTTAGCCTCCTTTCATGTTCTTCAATGGTCAGGACTCTCCTGGGACCACTACAGAGCAGGTATTATTTGGGTGCTGGATCATTCTGGTGGTGGTGTGTTAGTGTGTGTTGTGCTGGTATACGTTTTTAAATACCTCACTGTCACTGCTGGACTGAGAATACTCCAAACCAAACCAACCAAAAATATCCAGAGAACAGCGCCCCGTGGGCAGCGTCCTGTGACCACTGATGAAGGTCTAGAAGATGACCAACTCAAACAGCAGCAATAGACGAGCCATCGTCTCTGACTTTACATCTACAAGGTGGACCAACTAGGTAGGAGTGTCTAATAGAGTGGACAGTGAGTGGTCACGGTATTTAAAAACTCCAGCAGCATTGCTGTGTCTGATCCACTCATACCAGCACAACGCACACTAACACACCACCACCATGTCAGTGTCACTGCAGTGCTGATAATGATCCACCAACTAAATAATACCTGCTCTGTTGTGGTCCTGACCATTGAAGAACAGGGTGAAAGCAGGCTAAAAAATGTATGCAGAGAAACAGATGAACTACAGTCAGTAATTGTAGAACTACAACGTGCTCCTATATGGTAAGTGGAGCTGATAAAATGGACAGTGAGTGTAGAAACAAGGAGGTGGTTTTGTTATGGTTTTGTTATTGTTTTGTTATGTTATGGCTGATCAGTGTATGGCCAAAATATAGTGAGCTTGTTTTATGTTATCATATTTTAAAGCCCGTACCAAATTTCATAGCATTCACGTCCTCTTGTATCTATAAGTCTTGGCCACTAGTTACCTTTTTGCATTTCGTAGCTTGTATCTCCTCAACTTTTGGTGGGTAAAAGGAGATACTTCAACCCAGACGTTCGACCGTAATGGTTTAACCCTTATCAAAGTCACTCAGGTCTTTATACCTGATCATATCTGCTGCATTTAACACATAAACTACAAGCAGCCACCAACAGCCCAACATAGACATTGCCATGCACAGATTTGGGTTCGGTCATAATGGTTCGTCTCATCAGTGTTTATTCGGTTCACTCAACCAAGATCAGGGAAATTAGCATGGCTGCAGTTCTCTCTAGCGATTTTTGTAGCTGTTCTATTCGTAGCTGTTCTATCCCTGTCAATGAGCTTCCACTTGCGTCCACCGTTTATCTGTGCTGATCGTTTTGTCTATGTTCGGCATACGCCGCCACTTTTCAGTTGCCATGCTGCTTTTAAATCATACTGTATGTATTATTAAATGATAGTTGTCAGAGCTGTTAATTTGCAATGATGTGTTTGGAATTGTAGTTTAGTCCCTATTTAGGGTGGCACGGTTGGGATTCCCAGGTGCTTTCTGTGTGGAGTTTGCATGTTCTCCCTGTGTCTGCGGCGTGGGTTTCCTCAGGGAGCTCCAGTTTCCTCCCACTGTCCAAAGACACACAAGTGAGGCACATTGCAGATACTGACTGTGTTTGAGAATAAAACTCGAACTGATGAATCTTGTGTAATCCTACTACATGTCCTGTCATTAATAAAGTCCCTTCCTAGTCAAACTCATGTGATGCAGATTTAAGTAGTAACTCCAAATAGGTCAGAAGCCTGAACAATGCAATACAAGTACCCTGTTCTCACATTTTTTTTTCTCACATCAACACGATATCTTTTTAAAAAATGCCATGCATTGTTTGTCCAAGGATAGGTGACGACCTAGAAAGATTCCTGCATTCATTTTGTATTAGATGTTTCATACTTCTGCCACAAGCTCACAGTTTTTTTTCACAGATAACACACATAGCTCTAAGGTGAGGTGAGATAAACAGGCATTAACGTAAAGCGAGCAGATGTACAGAGTTAAATTTTCCTCACAAAACAGGACGTTCCTTTTCCCCCTCCTTCCCCCCAAGCCACATTGTTCTGTGTTGATCCTGAGCTGACATTAACCTACTAAAGCAGGCCTTTGTTCTGGGTAACTGAAAAGCATTAGTAAGTGCTAAGTGTACACAGAGGTTAGTGTGACTGAGGCGCTTGTGCGGCACGGCCGTGCCTTGCACTTTTTACGGCTGCGCCCGGCCCACAACAATAGGACATGAGGCTTAAACTGGCTGCAACACATAGGCCTTTTGATTCACTTTGATTTATTCCTGAAGTAGATAACATTTGACCAGATGAAAAGGCTCGTATGTCCTGGTAACATTTATATTAGCCATTAATAACACTGTGGAGAAAAGTATGGGCATATGCTCCCGAAAGTCTAAATACAGTTACTGCATTTAGCAATTGCTTTTTTAATACCCCCCCCCCCCCCCCCCCCCCCCCCTCCCATTTTCTTCTGCCTTTACTGCTTCAAACCTTCACTTCTGGCCAAGAACGGTCATAAGTAACACACGCCCCCTCCGACACAGGTGCAGTAACCAATCTCTTTTTTTAACCTGTTCGTCATTCTGTAGTCCTCGTTATGCCCATATTTGGAGACCCAGGTCTAAGTCAGATCTCCTATGGGAAACGGGGTTTTCAAAAAATCGACTCTAACGCATCCTGGGCTAAATAAACATGTTCAGAACCCTGTACGTTTTGTCCTGTGTAAATTTTTCTCCTGTACATCACTGGATCCTCTGAATTACGAGGTTGTTAAAGGGTCGTAATACTAATAATGCTACACGAAAGCTAATGCTACTGAACATTAATTAGACGTCACTGAACTACACCAGTCAAATCAACGGAACGAGCGGCTCGCTTTTGGTGAGTGCAACCAAAGGCGTAACACCCGACCATCCTTGCTTTCTACTTTAATGTAGCTAGCTACTAAAAATATCAACTAAAACTTGTGAATATTACTCCACTGCTACACTGGTGAATCGCGCTGCTTCGTGCGGTTATTTAAGAGGCTTATAAAAGAAAAAATAATACAAATTTAAGAGGCTTCCAGTTTAGCGACGTCAATTCAGTGCGCAGTAGCATTAGCTTACATGTAGCAATATTCATATTTTGACTCTTTAACGACTTCATAATTGAGAGGATCCAGTCATAATAGACAGAAGAATCTCCATAAAACAAAACGTAACAGCTTTGGAACATTTTTATGACTACAGGATGCGAGAGAGGCAATTTGCGAAATCTCCTTTCATTTTTCCTATTCAAAATTTCTCTTAGACCCGGGATACCAAATATGGGCATAACAGCAAAATGACGACACGACTTTAGTGGTCTATTGTGCATGGAGAGACAGAGGGTGTGTTCGAAAAGCTAGTGTGCTGTCTACATAGGCAGCATTTTACGTCATCCTGTGCGAGCTCCCCAGAAGGAGGCTGTTCGAAATCCTAGATGCCTTAAAATCCACACTTCTGAGGCATCTTATTATTTCAATGTTATTTTGGCTCAAGAACGAGTGAGCATCCGACGCTGCCTTAGTGATCAAGGCAATCCCAGAATTCATTGCGGGTCGGGTGCTCTTCTCTCACAGAAAAATAAACACGGCTGATGGGGCGGAGAAACGAATGGAGTTATTTTCAAACGTAAATAAAATATTTCTGATTTTTAACTTGTATAAACTTGTACCGAGTGTTTTTATTTGCAAGTTCGGGCTTGTCAGGAAATGTAACCGTTATCGGTACATGAAGGGAGATGTTATATTGACGTTAGCGTGCTGTGCTACCTCAATCCATTGGTTTTAATGGCAAGATGCTAAATGCGAAACCTGAAACCCGATGGAATCGCTGTCTAAGTAGCGCGTTCGAATAACCTGACTCATAATTCACTGACTTATTAGAATCCTCTCTACTGAGGCAGCTGCCTACGTAGACAGTAAGACAGCAAGGCAGCTCACTAGGTTTTCGAACACACCCAGAGCCTTTTCCGTTTTTCCTCGTGACATTGTGTAGGTGCCATCATTCAGCCAGCAGAGGTCGTACTTGCAGCTAGTTATGAGGAATCCCTACGACCTTCCTCCCTCAGACGAGCCAATCACTGTCCATGTAGAGCTGAGAGACGTCAGTGTGGTGGTATATAGCTGCGTCACTCGAGCACCCAGCAAATGACTATTAAAGGTTAAGGGATTTACTCAGGGGGTAAAAGTAGTATTATAGCGCTGTTGTTTTGGAGATGCTTTAACCCAGTCGTTTAGCCATAACAATTTAGCTCATTTTTTGCCTCCAGTTCATCACCTACGCTGCCGCGCAAGCCGTGGCTGTGATTGGCTAAACGCTACTAAACGTGTTAGACCCGATGCACAGGATACAGGAAGCCACAGATAACTTAATGCAGCGACTGTCATCCTGCTCTGGCGTATAAGTGTAGCCTGACCATTAAACAAAGACCGAGGGTGAGGAGCGAAAGGGCCAGGCATGTCCAGTAGAAGCCAACGACGGTCTGCAAGTTTCTAATTATGTGCTAATAGCCACTAAGGAGGTCATTCGGAGCCATTAGCAAGCGCATGTAGGTAGTTAACGGCCCACAGCATAACCCAGGCTTCTTAATGCTCCCACCGAGGCCGTTAGCTCTCTGTCACCAAACGGCAGATGCCTCATTACCACGATTAGAAAGCAATTGATTGCTAATAGTAAAATATGATGGTTTCGAAATGTGGACAGATATAAAGGGGCCATGCTGGGTTTTGGACCTTGTAAAGTTGTCTAGGATTTCAGTAAATGTCAAGGAGAAACGAGAGGGTTAATATGATGTTTTAAATTGCTCTACGAGTTTTGAGACAGGTCAAGATAAGCCAGAGTTTTAATAAAGCGTACATGACTTTGGTTAGACAGCAGAAGCCTGACCACACTAATTGTGGTGTTTGGTTTGTTCTTGTTTGTTGCCTTGCTCTTGCTCATGTGGCGAGTGTTTCCTTTGAATTGCACACACACACACACAGTCAGCTCTCTCTCTCTCTCTCACACACACACACACACACACACACACACACACAGTCAGCTCCTGAGCTATTGGCACCCTCAGTAAATTTGGGTAAAAGGTTATGTCTTTGTGGTTAATTAGTAAAATATGACACAGAAATACCAGACGTGTGTATTTTTGAATCTTCTTTTGTAATCGTCCCAATACAGAATCTCTCCACATCCTCCAGGCTTCTGAATCCTTTCTTGTTTTAGCATCTTGATCAGACAACAAGTTTAAGCAACGTTGCAGAGTTTAACATGCAGTCCCAGACATCCCAAGTTGCAAAAACTCATTTCAGGGAGGTACCCCCGGACCTGTACCTCGACCCCGACCCCGACCCCCCAAGCCCAAAAAAAAAGCTAAAAAACAGAACGTTTAGGAGCTGCTAACTGAGCTACTTAGCTAACTGTTTGCGTCACTGTTTACTACATAGTGCACTAGATAGTGTGAAAGATAATAGATTTATGTTCCCTTACATAGTGCACTGGATTGTATATCAGAAAATAATTTATGTTCCTTAGTGCACTTGAACTATACTAGATAATAGACTTTTACATAATGCTTTACGTAGCCTACATAGTGCACTAAATTGTATATCAGATAACGGATTTATCTCCCCTACATAGTGCACTAGACAGTACATTAGACAATTGATTTATGTTCCCTACACAGTGCGCTAGATTGTTCTAGATTCCGGGAGATTTGATCTGACCTGCGGGCATCAGGGAGCCGCTACGTATATGCGGGAGACTCCCGGAACTTCCGGGAGACTTGGGATGTCTGCAGTCCGACTCCATACTGACTCAAAACAGCTTCCGCTTGTGATTTTAATGTGTAGTAGCTCTGCAGTCCATGATTTCAATAATAGAAATGAATTAAATGTATTTTTTTGCATTAGAGCTGTTCATTTGAGAGTTTGTTTGTGTATTAGGATTTTATCGTCATGTTTTCCACTTTGGTTACATTCACTACAGAAATGGTAGTTACTCATTACACAAGGTTATATCGAACACAGTCTTGGACAATTTAGTATCTCCAGTTCACCTCACTTGCATGTCTCTGGACTGCGGGAGGAAACCGGAGCACCCGGAGGAAACCCACACGGACACGGCGAGCATGCAAACTCCACACAGAAAGGACCCCTGGGGGATCGAACCCAGGACTTTCTTTCTGTGAGGCGACAGTAAATGTGAGAGACTCATAAAACATGCCACAGTCAAAGTCATTCAGATCACATTTTTTTTTTAATCGTTCTGATACTCGATGAAATGATGTAACTGAATCTTTTGACCTTATACATTTCTGGTGCATGTGACTTATCAAGGACTTTCTTTCTGAGGAAAGCTGGACAATAGTGATCTCAGCCAGTTATTAATTATTTAAAATATTGCAATCGGAAGGGGTTAGAACTAGGAGATGAAGAGTTTATAAAGGTTCTGGGGACATATATGCCCAAAACAGTTTTCACAGTGAGTCTGACAAATACACTAATTATTGCAGATACAGTAGCCTTGTTTTTACCCTCAGCGCTTAAAACATTTATTTATTTTATTAGAATTTTATATGTCTTTTGTATGTCTTTGGACTGTGAGAAGAAACCCACACAGACATGGGGAGAACATGCAAACTCCACACAGAAAGGACCCGACCTGCTCTCCCTGGGAATCAATCCCAGAATCTTCATGATGTGAGGTGACAGTGCTACCCACCGAGCCACTGTAACCACACACCCCCCCCCCCTGAATACATCCAGGACACACTTTTAGTTCACAGCTGCAACAACTCTGTCATATTAACCTACACTTACACCATGTGAACAAAAGTATCTGGACATTTGATCCTAAGCATGTTGTTCATTATATTCTAAAACCATTATTACAAATATGGACTCAACCAAAGCTTTCTCAACATTTAGAAGCTTTTTAAAAAAAAAAAAATCGTGTTCATTAATTTAAAATAGCATTGTAGATGTGTACTGGTGTTGATGTTCCAATTCATTTCAAAGGTGTTCAGTGTTGTCAGCCCACAAAAATGAAAGCATAACATTTATTTTTAATGATTGATTTTACACATCTGCTGTATTCATCCCATGGTCATAATTTCCAGTCTTTAATAATATAATATAATTATTATAATATAATATAATATAATTAATATAATATAATATAATATAATATAATATAATATAATATAATATAATATAATATAATATAATATAATATAATATAATATAATAAATTAATATAATATAATATAATATAATATAAAAATATAATATAATATAATATAAAATATAATATAATATAATATAATATAATATAATATATAATATAATATAATATAATATAATATAATACATATCATATAATATAAAATATAATATAATATAATATAATATAATATAATATAAAATATAATATAATATAATATAATATAATATAATAAATATAATGTAATGTAATGTAATGTAATGTAATGTAATGTAATATAATATAATAAATATAATTAATATAATTAATATAATATAATATAATATAATATAATATAATATAATATAATATAATATAATATAATAAAATATAGTATAATATAATATAATAAATTTATAATATAATATAATATAATATAATTAATATAATATAATATAATATAATATAATATAATATAATATAATATAATATAATATAATATAATATAATATAATAAATATAATATAATATAATATAATATAATATAATATAATATTTCCTATATGGTAATGATTCCTGTCAAAAAGCACAACATGAACTTGACAATGGGTTTATTTATTGTCAATTATTTGATAGCCTACCTAGTCACTAGAATTAGAATTTTGTAGAACACCTTAGAAATGTGCTAGAATGGGAGGTACATAGGATGGATATCTAGCTGATAAATCTGCTTTATGCCTTGTGGAATCCATTCAACAAACAGTTGTGAGTTTTTGTGTCATTTTATGGTGGCACTGTGGCTTGTTGGGTAGCACTGTTGCATAGTAAGGAGGGCCTGTGTTCGATTCCCAGGTGGAGCAGTCTAGGTCCTTTCTGTGTGGAGTTTGCATGTTCTCCATGTGTCTGCCTGGGTTTCCTCCTGGTGCTTCGGTTTCCTCCGACACTCCAAAGACATGCAGTCAGGGTAATCAGAGATACTAAAGTCCACCTAGGTATGAGCATGTGTGGCCTGTCCGGGGTGTTTCCCGTCGTTCGCCCAGTGAATCAGACCCATCGTGTCCCTGTGTGGTAAAACAACGAATGAATTTTATTTCAATAAAGCTTAGATTTCACTTTTAAGTTAGTGTGGCACTGAGCTTTTTAAGAACAAACAGTGCCCTTTTTTAAAAACACATATAAGTCCAATGACGTCTTAAAAGTGTCCGGATATTGTAAGCAAGCTGTAATCATTATTAAATGCCTCATGCTGAACATCGTCCCTAATCAATTCGAGTCAGATGTTTTCATTTAGGTATTCGTTTGGTCAAGCCAGACATTGATTCAGATGATTTAAATTAGCATTGGTCGAGTTATCAGTCATAGACATTATACACCTCCTTCCGTTCATCAAGGGCTAACACAGATGTGGCCCGCTATGGGAACATGACTCCAGCTCATATGGTCACGTCACAGGAACATGATGAAAACCTAGAACTCGGCTCTAAATATTTGCCTCTGTATTCTTTTCTTGAATCATCGTTAGGCTTTCGTCCAAACATGTATTCTGCCATAATCAAAGCAGAAAGAAAAAGATGTTGAGGGTTCGGCGTGCTTTACGACGGGCCCACCAGAAAGAGGCCGATCTATCAAATCCCGATGAAAGTGTATAAAATAAATACAGCACGCCGAACGTTTGTTATGTTAGTGCCCCAGTTAGTGGATGTTACACTTGAAAGGGTAATTAATGCGATTTTTAAGTACAATTTTAAAAGTTTACAGTCACACAGGGTTCAGAAAATCAGATTGTTTGAAAATGTGCTCACGCCCTTCTCATTAAATCAGTCACTCTGATACTTTCAGAGCATTTCTTCATCAAAGACCTGGAACCGATTATACACACAGAGACTCAATTTAAAAAGTAATGCATTTTTTTTTCATATGCGGAAAAAAAAAGCTTTGCTGTGTTTGTATGAAGATATAAACCATCGTTTTTGGTTTGAACGAAATGCTTATGCAGTCAGAGTTAAGTCGCACACATGCGCACATGCAGCGGTTTATATTCGACTCTCTCCTTTTGACTGGATATAAAAGGACTTGTTGCTTTGTCTGAAATGACATTTCTTTGAAATGTCAGGGTGTATGCTAAATGATTCCAAATAGCTATATCCAAGGTGCCAAGTCCACTGAGAAACAGCATCTTCATTCCTTTGAATAGTGAACAGTGGTGTGTCTGTTTTTTTTTGAGCCTCGCCACCTTGGATGTGTCCCAAGCATCTTGGAGAGATGAGCCTGTCATGACAGAGTTATGACAACCATGACCGTTTTATTAAGACCACAGTATGAGTTCTTTCAATTTGTGTCATTAAGTTTGCTAAAAGCCAAGAAAGAGTAGTCTATTACAAAATATGTATATATGTATGTGTATACACTGATTAGGCATAACATTATGACCGCTCACTGTCCATTTTATCAGCTCCACTTACCATATAGACTGTAGTTTATCTGTTTCTCTGCATACTTTACAAATTAACCTGCTTTAACCCTGTTCTTCAATAATCAGGACCCCCACAGGACCACCACAGAGCAGGTATTATTTATGTAATGGATCATTCTCAGCACTGCACTGACACTGACATGGTGGTGGTGTGTTAGTGTGTGCTGTGCTGGTATGAGTGGATCAGAGTTTTTAAACACCTCACTGTCCCTGCTGGACTGAGAATAGTCCACCAACCAAAAAATATCCAGCCAACAGCGCCCTGTAGGCAGCGTCCTGTGACCACTAATGAAGGTCTAGAAGATGACCGACTCAAACAGCAGCAATAGATGAGCCATCGTCTCTGACTTTACATCTACAAGGTGGACCAACTAGGTAGGAGTGTCTGATAGAGTGGACAGTGAGTGGACACGGTGTTTAAAAACTCCAGCAGCGCCGCTGTGTCTGATCCACTCATACCAGCACAACACACTCTAACACACCACCACCATGTCAGTGTCACTGCAGTGCTGAGAATGATCCACCACCTAAATAGTACCTGCTCTGTGGAAGTCTCGTGGGGGTCCTGACCATTGAAGAACAGGGTGAAAGCAGGCTAAAAAGGTATGTAGAGAGACAGATGGACTACAGTCAGTAATTGTAGAACTTCAAAGTGCTTCTATATGGTAAGTGGAGCTGATAAAAATGTAAATATATATATATATGGGCTTGAAAAAAATTAAAGCACTTGTCCGTAAACATCAGGCAGATACACAGCCGTCATCTCTGGACTCATCTGAGATGGACAGATGCAGAGTAAAACATGCTGTGGTCTGACCTTTTAAATGGGTTTTGTAAATAATAGACGTAATGTCTGGGTCAAAGAGGAAAAGGAACATCCCAATTGCTACCAACACAGTTGAAAAGCCAACGTCTGTTATGGTATGGGGGGATGTCAAAGCCATGGACAGTTCGGCTTGTTTTTAGCAAAACAGTGCCATCCCATAACTGATTTGGTTCATGTTAATGACACCTGAGATACCCTGGTCTTGAAGGTATGTCCTCATTAGGTGTGAAGCACCTCATGGAGCTGGCTCGTAACTTATTAACTCACTCCCATACTCATTCACATTGTCACTGTAGTAGTTTGTATGTAATGCACTGTTATGCACCTTTAATATCTTATTAATGGATTGAAGCCTTCTGAATTCTGTCCATCTCAATCCACCTGTTGCGGACGTGAAACCACGTGCACCAAAAATTTCCGCCCAGGATCGAGACGCCCTTTTGATTTTCACGCGCCTTGATATTTGCAGAGACAAAAAATGATCAATCTCGAATGCCGGCATTCCCAAAACACAGGACGGCGTGACAAGCCTGCATTTATTTTTATTTCTTTTTTTATCTGAAATCCATAAGGCTGATATTAGCTGAGCAAAGGTAATGAATCCAAATTTGTTTGCTTGCATAAACAATGCGTGGATAGTGTAATGCACCGTGCATTAGTGAGACATTAAATAGAAATGAATAGGAACAGGCTTTTCATATTTACAGACTTCTTAATTCTTTTTACTGATATAATATTATATCGAGGATAGCGCTCGTTCTATAGTTCATGGTTTAAAATTTGCATGCTAAAGTCCATATGGCAACTTCCTTTCTGACCTGCCTTCCCATCGCAGGCGCTTTGTCTGGCATGTCAACGATAAAGAATCACTCGACTTTGCTCTAACGAGTTCAAAAGAAACCGAGAAGGCGCTGCTGATCCATGGAGAATGGAGCACAGAAGCACCCCTACTGCTCCCACTACCACTCCCAAAGAGATAGCGATATTATTGATGAGACGGTTATGCTAATTTCTTTAGAGACCAAACTTTTATTTTGGAATTTGTTCAGAAAAAAAAAGGGAATTTCATACACATCAAACTGGAAAATGCAGTACGAATTCCTAACCGTTTCACTGATTTGATTTAAATAGTGAATAACGAGTGTCCTAGGTTTTAAAATAGTAATAAAAATAGTCATATCAAATACAAGAAATGAAAATGAACCCAAGTGCAGGAGGCTTAGAAAGCTCACTTGTACACCAATCAACCATAACATTAAAACCACCTCCTTGTTTCTACACTCACTGTCCATTTTTATCAGCTCCACTTACCATATAGAAGCACTTTGTAGTTCTACAATTACTGACTGTAGTCCATCTGTTTCTCTGCATGCTTTGTTAGCCCCCTTTGATGCTGTTCTTCAGTGGTCAGTAGGGTGGCCACATTCATAGTCACAAAAAGGACATTACACCCCAAAAGGAGGACGTCATACCAGGAACAGGGGGACATGATACTGCAACACACGGAATGAAACCATAACCCATATAACAGAGTTTTTGACCAATTTAAGCAAGAATTCTATAACAAATTACTGTTTTACTCACCAAATGTGGTGTCTATTTTTTTTTAGATATTTGTCGTTTTCAAAGCGTTCCTGAGCATGAGAGCTGACTGACTAAAGTAGAGGTGTATGCAGAACAGAGCGAGCGGGCGAAATTCAACCACCCAATCACAGACTAGCATTTAGAGGGCGGACCTTCTGCAAATCGTGGCTCGCCCACCACTGGCCAATCGCAGAAGGTCCGCCCACGATAGGTTGCACTATAAGCAGTCAAATTAGGCTGTTAAACCAATGAAATACAAAGTATTTGTTTTGACATGTACCTGAGCCAATGACCCAGTTGATCAAAAATTTAACCAGTTCACTCCAAAAGGAGGATTTTTTAAGTGTCCGTCCTAGCGTTGCATGGGCGGAGGACTAGCAGCTGAAAAACCGGACTGTCCGACCTAAAGCCGGACGGCTGACCACCCTAGTGGTCAGGACCCCCACAGGAGCAGGTATTATTTGGGTGGTGGATCATTCTCAGCACTGCAGTGACACTGACATGGTGGTATTGTGTTAGTGTGTGTTGTGCTGGTATGAGTGGATAAGACACAACAGCGCTGATTGAGTTTTTAAACACCTCAGTGTCACTGCTGGACTGAGAATAGTCCACCAACCAAAAATACCCAGCCAACAGCGCCCCGTGGGCAATGTCCTGTGACCACAGATGAAGGTCTAGAAGATGACCAAGTCAAACAGCAGCAATAGATGAGCGATCGTCTCTGACTTTACATCTACAAGGTGGACCAACTAGGTAGGAGTGGACAGTAAGTGGACACTCCAGCAGCACTGCTGTGTCTGATCCACTCATACCAGCACAACACACAAACACACCACCACCATGTCAGTGTCACTGCAGTGCTGAGAATGATCCACCACCCAAATAATACCTACTATGTGGTGGTCCTGTAGTGGTCCTGACCATTGAAGAACAGCATGAAAGGGAGCTAACAAAGCATACAGAGAAACAAATGGACGCAATTCCATAACAAATCCAGGACAGGATGCAAATCCATCACAGGGCCTAAACATGTCTACATGTCTGCCCAGTAGCACCGCTTGGGATTCGAACCCTGGATCCCAGTGGTCGTGGGCTAGCTTAATTTACCACTGCACCTGGTTGTACGTAAATAAGCAGTATAAATGAGTCAACCTAGGTGTGTCTATATTTCTTCTTTCTTTTGGATCAAAACCCGGTCGTATAGCTTCTTTATTTCGTTTCTGATATTTTGTCCATCCCTGGTATTAAGAAACATTTACTTTAATAAGATGAGTGATTTGTCTTTGCAGCCATAGTGTGACTACCTAGTTAGTATCCAGGTCGCAGTTTGTCATGATTGTTTTACTTTTAATGATATACACTCACTGGCCATTTAATTAGCTTTACCGGCCTTGTACATACATTAAGATATATGGGTATGTAATTACCGGCTTGCAAATTTGTTTGTTACCCCCTTGGGACCGGCACTGTGTAGATATTATTAGTGGTGGAGCCTTCTCAGCAGTGCAATGCATATTTAAATGCAGTTTTAACGTACTGGCCTCATTATTAGCTCTTAGCTCTAGACAAGACTATGCACACGGTGTGATCATCCTCTTTTCAGACCACAAGATAACGTTGGCTTTATATTTTTGATCGGATCACTTGTTCCGTCTGCACTGATACTGACACTGATGCACCTGATACGTGGTCACACTGGCATGTCATTACCATGTTAGAGTCATCTCAGTGCTGAAAAATGTCCAACACCCAAATAGCATCGCGGGTCCCTTTACAATGACGGATGGGGTTGATGGGTGTGACAGCTTATAAAATGGGATTGTAGCTCATGCAATGGCCAGATAATGTACATAAAGAGAGGTGTGCCTAATAAAAGGGGTCGGTGAGTGTATTAATGCTTGTATAGATTCTGAAAGACATCTGACACCTGAAAGATCACATCTTTTTTTACCTTTCTGACCAAGGCCCTTTATGCCCGGATGCCCAGTTTGCCTATATCCTTGCCCTGATCTATGCCCTGCCCTAATTTGCTCCTAATCAGAGATCCACAAACAGTTCTTCGGACTTGTTTTTTGTACTGGCAATGCAGTATAAATTGTGTGCTCTAATAAACCCGGGTGTGTCCCTTTCCAAACTGTGTTCAATCCATTTAAATTGCAACAGGTGGACTTTTACACACAACTCAGATAATTAAGGCAAACATGATGCACCTGATGACAGTTTGGAGTGCCACAGCAAAAGGCCCTGAGGTTTCTTTTTTTTATTTTTAATTCATATTTTTTCCCCTCTTTTTTCCCCAATTTTTATCCCCCAGTCCAGTCGTGTCCAATTACCCTGATTGCGTCCTCTATACTGATTCGACCCTTCACCGCTGACTGAGGACGCCTCTCAACTGACATGTGCCCCAGTCAGTACAGACTGCATTTTTCACCATACACTTGACATGCACTGTGCATGGAGGGACACACCCCCATGCAGGCGCCATCAGTCAGCCGGCAGGGGCCGCAGTCGCACCAGTTATGAGGACCCATGATCCGACTTTCTTACCCTCTAACCCTGAACAACAGCCGATCGTCGTTCATACAACCGCCCAGCCCCGTCGGAAAGGCAGAGCTGAGATTCGATACGATGTATTCGAAACCCCGACTCTGGTGAGCTTTAGGTTTCTTTACAATTATGTAGAGGTTTCACTGCAAAACTTTATTGTGAGTAAAACGGATGAGTAAAAATGGGACCTATATCCAGGCGGCTCGTTCATTAGGGCGATCGGGCGACGCACCACCAAAGGGCGAAAGGGAAGAAATTTTTCTATCACATTCAACCAGTGTTAAACTATCTGTGACTGTTCTGGAGTCAGTCTTGTCTCTGAATATCGTTGTCCAATCAGCGTCGAGTTGTGTTCCGTACAGTACCGCCCCTTTTTGGGGCAACTCCACTCTAACTGAAATTCGCCCCAGATCGCTCTCATAGACTCATTGGGGGTCTTACGTGCCTGCGTCACACGTAATCGTTCCTTATTTGGAAACTAAAGGTGATGTTCTGTATTTTTATTAATGGGAGAGAAATGCTGCAGATTAGACTGAGACAGCACGACATGTATGAAACAGAAGGAAACTGCTGCTACCGTGGGAATTAGAAAGCGTTTGGTTATTATTTTAAGTAGTATTCACTTTTAGTCTTAGTAACGCCGTGTAGGGCGAAAGTAAAGTAACACAAGCAGGGCCGGCACTTCTCTCACTGCCCCCTAAGCAACGCAGTCCAGAACCGGGGCTGCATGTCAGTGTGAAGATGGATTATGTAAAAATATGGTTCTGATTTATTATTATAAAGAATGAAAATAATAAATGTTAAACAGCCTAAATAAAACATTTTGATAATGTTCCCATGACGGTGTAAGAACCGTTATATTTTTTATAGGTGCAACCCTAACCACCAACCCCTGCTCCCGCTCAGGTAAACACCCGCCATACCACCCCCCACCCTATGCCTTCCGCCAACCCGCCAGCCCAGGGTGTTCCTTATTTCCAGTTCTGAAAGTTGGCAACCCGAATTGGATCTGCTGCTGGACCTAAAATAAAATGCTGATGAAGACTGAATTAAATTGTTAGTGTGAAGCTTTACTTAATTTTATGATTAATGGTAAAGCTGGTCTCTCTCCATGTTCAAGTTCTTTGTGAGGGCAAACTGACAGATGACTTAAAATGTTAATTGTTTAAGCCATTGAACGGGTCACCTTGGCCATCATCGCAACAATTGCCCCCCCCCCCCCCCCCTGAGAGATTTGGCAGGAGCCGCCACTGCCTATATCCATTCAAAATAATCCACAACTCAGATTTATCACTAAACACTATGAATATGAGATCCAGGTTCAAATCAGCACGATTGACAAGATTGGCTACGTCATAGGATGTATGGCTGAAGCCCTATGATGGATTGGCATCCTGTAATTACCAGGGTATTACTATGTTGTGCCTAGTGTTACCTGGTATAACCGGACACATCGCAATCCTGACCATGATTAAGCAGCTGATAAAAATGGAAAACCCATACTTTGGACAATGTTTTGTATTCCTACTTTTTACCACACATTTTACCCCAAAAAACATAGTAAACATCTGGGTAAATAAAAACGAGGGGGAAGCAGGTCAGGTGAATCTGAGGAAACTTGTCGAGTGATTCTGGGGAATGAATAAGTGAATGTATGAGTGTATATCAGTTGTTCTGTCTGTGCGCTGTGTGTAGGTTATATGTACAGTATATAACCTGAATTACCAGTGGAATCATTGCAGCTGTGAACTGGAAGTGTATCCTGGGTATTCCCAGGGCTGAGTAAAGACAAGGCTACTGTATCTGCATGAATTAGTGTATGAAGTCAGACTCACTGTCTCACTGGAACTGTTTTCAGGCATCTATACCCCCCAGAGCTTTTATAAACTCCTCACCTTCTTGCTCTAATCCCTTCCGAGTGCGATATTTGAAATAATTAATCAATCACTGACTGAGATCACTATTGTCCAGATTTCCTCAGCAAGAAAGTCACATGCACCAGAAAAGTACCAGGAGCATTTGATACTTTTTTTTTGTATTATGATTTCCAAACCGTTCCCATAATTACACCATCATTATATAATCCCACAACAAAGAGCCTATTGAAGGAGCAGCTTTTGTCAGCTGAATGTATAATTGTATTATTCTGTGCTGGCCCTATAGAAGCACATCTACTGTATCCTGGCATCTTCATCATACATTAACATCATTTTGCTTGAGTGCTTCTAGCTACTGCTCAATGTGTGTTTTGGGTGTGGGGGGTGGAAGTTGGGGTATTAGACTTACTTTCCAGTCAGTCCGTGGAGATCTGTTTTGTTCGGTAAAACAACCCATCAGTTATAGCAATATTATATAAAGCTGATACAATTAAGATACAAAGGTTAACACTTTTTAATAGCTGTGTACATATACAAACGTGATCCAAAACAGACTTGTTACCCATTAAGAAATAAGTTGAGTCTCTAGTCAAGTGCTCAGTGAAACAATACATGATGTAGCTCTTGCTGTTTGATAAAATCTTTCTGTCATACGAAACAGTAAATACACTGTTAAAAATGTTCCTTTTTCTTGGGAAATGGGTCCTTTAAAGACCTTTTAATTGTTATAAAACATCTAACTATGTTGCAGTACCCTTTGTGATAAGGTTTGTAGAAAGATTATATATCTGTTGTATCTGATGAGACCTAAGTAAACCAAAAATACTCTAAAATTGAGTAAAACAAGCATGTGGTTGCAATTTATTACATACCAAGAGCTAAGAAAGAAATCAAAATATATCAGGGTGTACTGATCTAGCTGTCCCACTCGGTGGGTAGCACTGTTGCCTCACAGCAAGAAGGTCCTTGGTTCGATTTCCAGGTAGAGCAGTCTGGGTTCTTTCTGTGTGGAGATTACATGTTCTCCCCGTGTCTGTGTGGGTTTCCTCCGGGAGCTCCGGTTTCCTCCTACAGTCCAAAGACGTGCAAGTGAGGTGAATTGGAGATACTAAATTGTCCATGACTGTAGGTGATATTGAACTTGTGAACTGATGAAGCCTGTGTAATGAGTAACTAAGTGTTCTGTCATGAATGGAACCAACGTGTGTAATAAATAAGTAAATGAATAAATAGATACCAAGCTGGCCACAATATGCGGGGGCAAGTGCAAATGCTATCTAATGTTTTATTACAACTAATTTACTTTAAGTTAATTACAAATGAATTACTTATATAAACATGTTTTTCATCTACTAATGGAAAACTAACTGTAGTTAACAGTAATGTTAGGCATGTAATGTGGAATGGATATTTAAGGAATATAAAATTGGGAACACCAACCCTTTTTTATTTGATCTCTGTTGTGTTATAGAAATCTTAGCAATAAGGATGCCAAAAAATCAACCTTATAAAATTGTTAAGGAATTTTATGTTAAGAAAAAAGGTTATTTTACTCTTAAAAATAAAAGTGTTAATTGGAATAAAAACATTATTTGAGTTTTTTAGACATTTACCACAGAAAAGCCACATTTCCTTAATTAAAATACAATGGATAATTGAAATAAAGACAACATTTTTTAATAATGTCTTATGTATCTTATGTATCTTATGTATCCAACAACAAACCCCCAAATTTTCTTTACAGCAATCTAAGATTCAATACAAATAATGCACATATTATTCACCCTTATGCAAACTACCTTTGGTTTACATGACATCTACCATCTCACTTTAGTAATACAGTTACATACTGAAAGATACCGTTACCTGTTGCTAGTTATTGTTTATAGAGAAGAGAGAATCTGCCTTGTATCGACCTAACTTTAACTAAACTAAATGCAATACAGTGTTATAGTATTTGTTCTAGGTAATATGCATGGTGTGAGTTGACTCAGTAGTTACTTAGGCAGCTGAATTATTTTACATGCTGGCTAAATCATAGCACTTTAGACATGGCAAACATTATGTAGTTACTGCAACAATACAACTAAAGTTTAGTAGACTGGTGGATAAATTGTCAAACAAGGAGTTTTGTGTTCCTATATTTAAATAGAGACTCAATTTAGTTTTAGGATTAAAGAGCATATTGTTTTTTATGATTTTACTACTACTGTCTTTTTCACTACTGCTGCTATACACTATTGGAGAGATGTCATTCGAAATTTCTTTGTACCTGTGTATAATGACAATAAAGATTATATTCTATTTTATTTTATTCTATTATAGATTATAATAATACATTAAGGCAACTACTAGACGCTAGACGTTTATTAATCTCTTGACATTTCGTGCTCTTGAATTTATTATAATGTTGTTATATATGAATCATATAATCAGTATAACATTCATTGAGTGAACTGTTAGATTTCTGAAAAATGCAGGCATTTCAGAATTTATTCTATTTGTTTGTACAGAAGGTCAATTTCCTTTTTAAATATACTTTCTATTACTGCACATTCTCAGACGATGTGTTGGATTTGTTCTACTCACCCGAAGCTCATTTAAGTAAATACATTTGCAGCCAATGTTCACCTGTTATAAATACGATCATGGCACATTCATAAGATTTAACTTTTGCCTTAAATTGTTATGCTAATTAAATCATTTGCCCTTAAAAAAGTAAAAAAAAAAAATAGGAATTTTGACTGGTTGTATCAAAATTTTTATATTATTTATGTATTATCTTTTATAATCCTATGATCTCAATTTATAAAAAAAAAAACGGTCTGAAATAAAATGTTAAATATCTCTATTGACACTTGTTAAAAAGCCTGCAAATTCTTTAGAACTTTTCTTGTAATTGTACCACAAGTTAGCCAGCAAGTTAATAAGAAAGTGATGTGTATACTGTATATACACTGATAAGCCAGGAGTTAAAAGATGGACAGAATTTAGCACGGGCACTTCGACTGCTCTGCGTCTGCGCAGCCCCAGACACAGAAGGGTTTGATGCCCTGTGTGTTATGATACCTCATAAACAATATTAAAATGATCTGCAATATGGGCCACAGTCGCCCCTCGTGTCCTTAGGCATCAGTGCATCTTGGCTGCCCAACAACCTGTCTGCAGTTTGGGGCTTGTCTACGGGTACTGAGCCTGGCTGTCCGTGAGCACCCCGTGCTGTTTTGATAATAGAACTTTCAAAGTTTAGCAAAGTCGATCAGGTCTTTATGGTGGTCATATTTTAATGCATCACTGAGCATCACATGCACAGTTGTTGTAGAGCTAGACCTCCAGTGGTATTTAAAGATCGGTCCTAATTTGTATTTGTCCTTATCTTAGTACAAGCCAGCTGTGTAAATACCAGCAGTGCAGAAGGTGCAGTTGTTTTGGGGTCTGTAGCGTGAAGGACCCCATGGTGATCAAATATTTTGATGCACATGTTACATTTTGTATTAATTAATTATACATTCGCATGTAAAGGATGTCTGTTTTGTTCTTTTTCATTACAAAATGATTAAAACACAAGAATTTTATTTATTTTTATTTATTTATTTTTAATTATTAAGTTTATTTTCTTTTCAAGCTGGATCAAAAAATACAAACATCAATTTCATTTATTTAACTGCTGGTGTTGGAAGTTCTATACTGTAATTTTACTTACTTATGGTGTCCTCAATTTCTTGTGATCAGTGATTTTGATCGACTATGTCTGGTGACTTTACTGTCCCCTGTGCATTCTACGTTTAGGGCCGGTCTCTCTGCATCTGTTACAAACAAAACGGAACAGTGGTCTCCATATAAACGGAACAGAGAACCCAAACCGTCACCTAGAATGCTGAGCGGGAATTTGTCCAGACAATCAGATCCAAGAAACAAATGACAAATATTAGTTCAAGAGTCAATAGAGGTTTTATTGTCATTTCAACTATACACGAGTACATATTGAAACTAAACAACGTTCCTCTAGGACCAGGGTGCAACACAGAACAAAAAGTGCAAGACAGTACAGTACAGTACAGTACAGTGCAGGTAGACAACAGTACAATAAATGCAAGAAGGCCTAAAATAAATACAAAAAGAGTAATTAAGAGAGATTCTGATATGCAAAAGTAAACGTTTTAAGTATTATTCCGGCGTATAACGTTTCAGTTTAGAATTAGAATAGTTTTATAATGTCCAGATGTGCAGGTATTGTACAGAATAAGTTATGTGTATCAGTCAAGTCAAGTCAGACTCATTTGTATAGCGCTTCTTACAATGAACATTGTCTCAGATCAACTGTACCCCTGTTGAGCAAGCCGTGGCCGTGTTTTAGAACAGGGTGGAACATCTGGGGCACTGTCCACAATCAAGCAAGCTTGGGATCATCGCGGGCTTGTAGGCCTGTAAGAAAGAAGTAGCCCTTGTTTTCAGCTGGACATAGAAAGCAGGAGCAGGCACTTTGGTGATGTATATCTAAGATTCAAGATTCAAGAGTTTTATTGTCATGTGCACAGAAAAACCAGCAGTTACACCGTACAATGAAATTCTTACTTTGTACGTCCTCCAAACGTCAATAAGTATTATACATAAAACAAAATTAAACTAACAGAATAAAAACTTAGTATAAGAACTTTTTAAATATAAACTTAAACTATAAAAACCTATGTACAATGAGTAAAAATAGAAACAAAAGTAAACTGATGACTGTGGGCAGTGCGAAGTGTCACCTGCATGCATTCCATCAGCTTAAAATAAATAAATAAATAAATACATAAATAAATAAATAAAATACAATAAAAATTCTGATTCTTGACAATCCTGATCATTTAGACAAACCTCTCTTAGCATAAGGTGACAGTTTGGGTTCTGACATTTAAGATAAGAGAATCCTTTATTAGTCCCACAGTGGGGAAATTCACATTGTTGCAGCAGCTAAGGGATAGTAAAGCACTCAGTACAAAAATAGACAATAAGAAGTACAATGTGTAACAGTAATAATAATAATAAAAAATTAAAAAAGTCAGAAAAATATTTACAAATAATTAAATATTTTTTTCTGATCTTAATAAATAAACATTTTGTCCATTTTATAATTATTCTTATTCATTAATTCTTCTTATTATTATAATTTGTGGACAAAATGTGTCAATAAATCAACCCTAGATGATCAGTGTGAATAAGGAGGCACAGTAAAATAATATGAATATGAGTAATTGATGGTTGCTGTTTGGTAATTTGTATGGCAGAAAACCTCGAATGAATCTAAAATGTTTGGGACAAAGTGTGTTCCACTCATTCCAGTCATGATGTTCCGTTAGGTTTTGTTTTACTGGTCCTGTAGTTGTAGTTGTAGGGGAATAGAAGTGCACGGGAGCCGCATGTGTCTAAAGAACTGATATACGTATTTCTAATTTTGCTTTGATCACGGTGTAAAGTCTATACGGAATTCATTCTAAACAGGGAGGGTGGGTTAAAAGACACACGCACGCATGCACTCTCACACACACACACGCACACACACACACACACACACACACACACGCAGAGCCGAGCCGCGCTGTGCGTCTCTAATGCGACTGGCAACATAACTGCCTTATTTACATTAAACACGCCGCAAGGTTACAGTGCAGCCGAGCGCCGCGCTTTATCACTCCGGACTTCAGACTGATGCTCGTCTCGTTTACTCTGCTTTACTCCCCCGGACTTTTTCTTTTGGAACAACTTAGGACACTTCTCTGCTAAGGTAAGGATCACACGCTTTGCCTTCCAAACAAATCCCGTTTTATTTGGAGAATACATGCTATCATTTGCCAGACGGATCTAATTAGGTTGCGCGTTCGCAAAAACGAGCGTTCGATGCCCGAGCTCGTTTAACGCCAGGCTCAGGATCGAGACAGCGAGGTCAGGATCGAACCGCGATGGTAGAAATCTAGTCAGGGGGGTTATAGACCGGATTAGGGACGATTCCCTCCCGTGCTGATTCCCGTTTTGTCCGCTTGTTCTTTTTGCACCACAATGGAGCGCTACTCTTGAACCGGCTCGCCGCGTTTCAACTCCCAGACAGGGGGAGCGCAAGGCTAGATATGGAAATGCCTTGCGTCCTGATGATCCCTATTAACACATTTCTGGAAGAAGAAATCTTAAAATAGTGTGTACTATAATAACGCGTGTTTTTGTTTATTTGTTTGGTTTTTTTTGGGGTGGGGGGGTTTGTTTCTTTCACGGTGGGATAGGGATCCTCAAGGCGGACGCTTCTAACAGGTCCCGAGCGCACTTTTATTTACGCCTCTTCAATATGCGCCTGGCTTTATTAGGCTATTTCTGTCTGTACTTTTTGGTTAGTCTATATCTAAAGGTAAGAATGAATTCGTTTTATATTATTATTTTATGTTCGAGTGTGTGTTTGTAGTTTTGATTCTATAGCCGCTTTAAACTGTTGGACCAATTCGGTGTATCAAGCGTTACCGTTAGATTTATTCCTCGTCTTGATTAGACGCACCAGGTTACAATTAAAAATAACACCCACAGCCAGGTTTTACGCGCAGCATTCGTGTAGAAGAAAGCACAGTCTGATTTAAAGCAATCGGTCATACAGGAACACTTTCTTCATTAATTATGCCACAGTGAACCTCCTTCATTTCATTAATTCGTATCCTGTTTACGCATTCGATCAATCCAGTGCGCAAAACTGCGCTCAACTTTTAATATCAGCCAAACTTTCCAAACAAGTTTTGTCCAGCATCTGGTACAGCATACAGAGCCCAAGCTTCAGATGAAGTGCTAAAACTTTTGCCGAGGAGTCCAGGCATTTTGTCCCCCCCCCCCCGTCGAAGCAAGAAGGCACAATGCTTAAAGCCGAGGGGCATAATGATGATATTAATGACATATAACAATGAGATAAAATCTGATTTAAATGATTTGCGCATTTTGTGCTAAAACATTTTGTCTGGCTCGACGTGCCCTTATCGAGTGCCATGTCTAGCCTATAACGCATGAAATACTGTATGACAACTGTTATACGCGCAGCCAGGCTTTTTTAACAGTAGAACAATAGAATTATATGGAATTATAATCATCATGTTTTGTGTATTATGTATTTAAAACATTTAGAATTATTAGTACTATTTGTTCCATGATCACACATTTGACAACTTACAGCTACAAAAGCACACGTAACAACTTTAACACACGTTGATGTAAAATGTAGCTATGGAGTGCGCAACTGTAATTAGGTGCGCACTAAAATAAGCTTGCTTATACACATCATCCATCATGTGGATATTTTTTAATAAATATGTGCTAATTATTCCACCTACAAAAGCAACACAGATAGGTTCACTAGATTAACCGCAGGTGTCCCCATGCAGGCTTTTGAGTTTTAAGGAGGCAGCTGCCCATTGGAGAAGATACAGCCAGAGGAATTGAGATAAGTCAGGAGCCATCGTAGCATCCATAAAATGTAGATTAAAAAATCTAAATAATCACTCAACATTGCAATTGATTGTCTTTTATTTCACTCCTATTATTTTGATTTTGGTTCATTTAGTTTCTGCATGATGTGCATGATTAATACTGACTTGTATCTCTTCATTTAAAATACATATGCATACATAAATGTGCTAAAAAGATGAATACATTAATAACATATGCTGATTGATTCTACCCATACACAATGAATTGATTCATTCAGTTGTAAAAGTAGAAATTATAATTAAGTCACATGTAACACCAACTTGTGTCCATAGACTTAATAAAAATAAGATGCTAAAAAGGTGAATCAGACTTACGTTAAAGTAAATCTATTTGCAGTTCCTTAAATATCATTTTTGATGGCATGTTTGATGCCACCACGAACTGAATTATTCACTCACACACTTAACACCAGTGCTGTTCACATTATGTAATATTGTTACATATAAATTGTTCATAGCTGAAGGAAATGTTTTGTAATATCCATCCATCAAAAGGTTCCGTAAACTAGAAATTGTTCTTTTATGCTTATTACTAAATATCCTTATTCAGGATCTGATCAAACTGCGCCACTTTTACCAGTTGCTCACTCAAATAGTACATGCATCCTCCTATAATTATCCATATAATATGGGATCCGCATAATATGTATTATTATAATGTTGTTTAATTAATTTTTGTATTTAGAATAAAAAATACTAGTTCAATAGGTCCTGGAGAAAGCTACCTGAGAATACATGTAAGGGATGTGACCCCAACAAGGCAGGATCTGCTTTACGATCCATAAAGTGTGATTCATATGAGCAAATAATCACCAGCCATACTGTTACTGTGTGGTGGTTATTGTTTTTCTTTTCCATTTCTAATTCATTTTAATTTTAACGATTGCTTTTTTTTCCCCTTTAACATTCTCATGATTTATTTTCGCATATTCGTTGGAAGTTGGAAGGAAATGAAAGTGCAACGCAACCTCCTCCACCAAATATCCCTTGTTAAAAGTATAGACATGGGGTGTAAACAAGACCCAGGCATTGTTAGACACTATTTGTGGCAGATAAAGTATCAGTAATAGTGTCTGGGCGGATGCATTTTTTCTCAGCTCTTCTGTCAGCTCTTTTCTCAGCGCATTCACATGCAGTCAGATTGTCATAGGTTTCAATCCTAAAGAATGGACGCGGTCACTTTCGATGTCAGAGTCAGTTTGTGTGGTTTAGTGAGATGAACTAAACTGCGGGATGAAATGTAATAAACAACACACAGGTTATTTATTTATAGATGATGAGAAAGGAAAATTATTGCAGAAGATGTAGTGGTGTGTGTGTGTGTGTTAGTGTGTGTGCATATGGAAGTGTGTATAGGATTCAGCCTTATTTTCTATATGGATGGGAATGAAAGTGTGCTTTTTTACATATGTAGAAAAAATATTCAGGGTTTCCTAATAACATTTATTGATTGTTTTTTTATTTATCATTTTGGTGACAATACATTTAAGAATCACTTACCATTATGAATGCTTGAACCAGATTAATAGCAATATACAGTATTTATACTGTAGAAAAGTTTCCTCTTATACTATTCCTCTTATACTATATGGACAAAAGTATTGGGACACCCCTTCTAATTACTGAATGTATCTGTTTCAGCCAAATCAATTGCAAACAGATGTAATAAATCAATTATAAAAAGGAATTGACAGACTTCCAACTTTGCAGCACAAAGCACAGAGCCTTGACCTCATCCCCTCGAAACAGCTTTCGAATGAACTGGAACATCACTTGAGGCATTTTTGACATCACTGCCCAGCCATACAAACGCTCTTTTGACTGAATGGACACAAATTCCCACAGATGTACTTCAAAGTTTTGTGAGAAGCCTTCTCAGAAGAGTGGCTGCTGCTAAAGCTGAAAAGATCACATAGAGATAATTCTACGTATATTACTGTAGTACCGGATGTCTAGCAAGCTCATGGTCAGGTGTCCAAATACTTTTGGCCATATTTGACGCTTTACTGTGTTATCTGCTGTTTAATTTCTGACATTCAGATCTTTCTTTAGCAATTTTTTGGAAATGTGATCATAATTTACTAAAGATGGCTACACGTTGGATCTGATTCGATGGGGCTAGACAGCCCAAGCCAATCCTGTCAAAATGTCTCCTCCCTGGTGTCTCCACTCTCATTTACATATGCGCCCATTCGGCACACTGGGTGTGCTGGTGTGTATTGTGTGCTAGAACTTGGCACTGCCCGGGACAGCCAGCGACCCTCCCCCTTTTGCAGTCTGCTATGGGCATGGAGGTGTGCGATCTTCCCCGGATGGTGCCAGGATGGTGTCTTGGCTGGTGACTTAACACGGGGCAGACGCGAGCGCCCTGTTTCCCCCTCTCTCTCTGTATGTCTCACCGTCTCTCCATCTTCGTCTCTTCAGGCCTGTCAGTCTCGGGCTCAGCCGACTGGATCCAGGCTGGAGCCTCAGAGACGTGATCAAACAGCCATTCCACACTTAAATGCTTCTCTGCTCCTTTTAATTGGAGGAAATTGTCTTCCAGATGCCCGGGCCTTAGTCAGGCTGCTCCAGGGGGGCGGTGTGGCACCGGGGCCGGACCGATTAGCTATTAATTTATATATGCTGTGGAGATTCTGAGTTTCTGTACAATAAGTGAGCCGGGTTTGTTTGATTGGGGTGCTTGTGTGGCGCTTGCTTGTTACTAACCTTGATGGGCAAGGTTAAGGTGTAGTTAGGGAAACTGGTAATATGGAATCTTTAATAACAATAAGTTATAGATCAGTGAACATTAGAATATTAATCATTAGTAAAGCTGTGAGCTATGCAAATAATAAATATTGCAATATAATAATATTTATTCATTATCTTCATGGTACTCTCTGTACTTTCTTTAAAAAATAAAATAATAATAATAATCATATTTTTTTAAATTTCTTATTTATCTATTTATTAAATAAAAATAAAAGCAATTGTTATTTATTAAATAATAATTAACACAATTGGTATTCTCAATAATAATAATAATAATAATATTTTTTACATTTATTATTTATCTATTTATTAAATAAAAATAAAAGCAACTGTTATTTATTAAATAATTAACACAATTGGTATTCTTAATAATAATAATAATAATAATAATTTATTTATGTTTATTAAATAAAAATAAAAGCAACTGTTATTTATTAAATAATTATTAACACAATTGGTATTCCTAATAATAACAATAATAATAAAAGTAAAAATAATGATAATAATAATATTATTATTAATAATAAGGAATATTATTATTAATAATAATAATAATAATAATAAAGAATATTATTAATAATAATAATATTAATAACAATATTTTTAAATATATATTTTAAATACTTCTGTTAGATATTAAAATATTTATGCATCACTGAACTGCATTATATTATTATATAACCTCAATATATCTACATTCTATAAGTCAGGGTGTGGCTCCACGCTGATCCGCAATAAAAAAAAAACATTTCAGCATTGTCTTAAAATCACACATTCGGAAATGGGTGCCTTACATTACTTTTTAGGCCTGTCTTTCTCAATTGATTCCGCTTGTAAGACCCATCAATATCTGTCAGGCAGAGCCGAAGACGCAGTTCATCATGTCATCGCGTTCACCGTACAGACGGGAGTCCGTTTGTGACTACTGACAGTTGTCAACTTTTGTCTTTAGCAAATAATTATAGTCGAAAGAAGAACATTTAATGCTCTGCGTGTCATTTATTGTCATTTAGAGCTGAGCGCTGATTTGTTAGACTTTCTGGATGTGTTCAAGAGCACCAAAGAGAGAGAGAGAGAGAGAGAGAGAGAGAGAGAGAGAGAGAGGGTTAAAGAGTGGAAGTTTTCTAAGCAGCCTAATCACAGCCATCAGTGTAGTGTGTGATCTAAGAATAAAGAATGCCCTGACAGATGAGGTGGTGACGAACGAGCTTGTCTCTACTGCCTCATGCCAGGGTGCCACCAGAAGGAGCGTCTGTCTGTCTGCCGGGCGAGTGAGAGAGAGAGAGAGATACAAGGGGTCTAAGATAATACCCCACCCTGGGGCGATTCTAGTAGCAAAGTCTGTCCGGTATTGCTATATTGAGGAGTTGGGAAAAACATACATCATAGTACAACTCAAACGGTGACGACAGAGCTAAACAGATGTGCCAGATGCTTCATGCTTCATCTTCTTCTGAATTTCGCTCATTCAGAAATAGTGTACGCCTGTCACAGAGGGGCCAATCGTATTCACCTGTTCACATCATACTTTTGTACTTTGTTTTTACTTAAACATTTTGACTGGTGGTCAGGGTCACAGTGGCTCCGAAACACACCTTCTGAAAGAGGAATCCATCACAGGGTTACCATTACACATTTACTAAGACTCCTGTATGACTCCCGTATGCATAGGGCAGTGATAGCTCAGTGGTTAAGGTACTGGACCAGTAATCAAAAGGTTGCCGGTTCAAGCCCCACCGCCACCACGTTGCCACTGTTGGGCCCCTGAGCAAGGCCCTTAACCCTCAATTGCTCAAAATTGTGTTCAGTCCTAACTGTAAGTTGCTTTGGATAAAAGCGTCTGCTAAATGCCGAAAATGTAAATGTAAATATGTGTGTTTAGAAGTTTCATAAAAAAAAAAAAAAAAGAGTACAGAGTTTGGCATGTTCTCTGTGTGCTTACATGGATCTATTTTGATGACTCAGTCTTTTTTCCAGGATAGATTTGCGCCTCTAAAATTGTCCCTCATGAATAAGGGAGTGAATGAGGGGCCGGATGAGTGTATATTGCTCTCAGATGAGCTGATACCCCCTCCAAAATCAGGCCTCTGTTTATTCCTCGTTTCTGTATTCGAATGATTTTCTTTTTGCTTGTTTTTTCTAACATTAATTCCCATCTCGAGCTAAAAATAAAAACGAAGGTGTCAGTTCGGGAATCAGGTTGGTTAATCTTATTGGCAAGGATTTACGTCAGGTGGTCTGGCACGTTTTTGAAAGCTTTGTTAATAGCTCAATCGCTGTATGTTCACAGGTTCAATTCTTTACAAGTTACACTTAAGGCTGAGAAACGTTTAGGCAGCGGTCCAGTAATTATTTCATTACAGTCTGAACCACCCTGATATTGTATGTTTATTTGTGTGGATCGAGAATCTGGGTCTATCATACAGATCAGGGTTCCTTGATCAAGCCCTCCTAGATTTGAATCAGGTGTACACGGCTACAGGGCTCCAGAACTAGAGAGGAGAAACTTGAATATACGTACACTGATCAGCCATAACATTAAAACCACCTCACTGTTCATTCTATCAGCTCCACTTACCATATAGGAGCACTTTGTTTTTAGTTCTACAATTACTGACTGTAATCCATCTGTTTCTCTACATACCTTTTTAACCTGCTTTCACCCTGTTCTTCAAACGTCAGGACCCTTCTGGAGGCAGGTGGATCATTCTCAGCACTTCAGTGACAATGACTTGGTGGTGGTGTGTCAGTGTGTGTCGTGCTGGTATGAGTGGATCAGACACAGCAGTGCTGCTGGAGTTTTTAAGTACCGTGTCCACTCACTGTCCACTCTATTAGAAACTTCACCTTGTCGATGTAAAGTCAGAGACGATCGTTCATCTATCGCTGCTGTTCGAGTCGGTCATCTTCTAGACCTTCATCAGTGGTCACAGGGCGCTGTTGGCTGGATATTGTTGGTTGGTGGACTATTCTCAGTCCAGCAGTGACAGTGAGGTGTTTAAAAACTCCATCAGCGCTGCTGTGTCTGATCCACTCATACCAGCACAACACACACTAACACACCACCACCATGTCAGTGTCACTGCAGTACTGAGAACGATCCAACACCTAAATAATACCTGATTTGTGGTGGTCCTGTGGGGGTCCTGACCATTGAAGGACAGCATGAAAGCAGGTTAAAAAGGTATGAAGAGAAACAGATGGACTACAGTCAGTAATTGTAGAACTACAAAGTGCTTCTATATGGTAAGTGAATAAATAAGGAGGTGGTTTTAATGTAATGGCTATATATACTGTATATATATCTTAACAAGCATGATCAAGCAGCATGAAGGCTGAGTTTTGCTTTATTAAAGTGTTTTACTAATATAAAGCCTCATGAGGAGAAATTAAAAGCATGCAACACTATTATTGTATTGATTTTACCCACATTAAAAGCATTTCTTCCTTTCCGTCTATTTATTTATTTTTTATTAATTATTTCTGTCTTCCTTGCTGTCTCTCTCTCTCTCTCTCTCTCTCTCTCTCTCTCTCTCTCTCTCTCTCTCTCTATCTTTCTCATTTTTTTTCTTTTCTTTTGTTCATAAATAGGAATGTGTTATCATGTAGATAATAAGTACATGTTGACAGCTCATACATTCCCAGATGTAACCTTACATGCCATCCTCTTACTGAGCAAGATTCCACAAAATCCCAAGCACTTCTTACAGTGTTAGATTCTGACATATTTTTAAGGCGGTTGTTGGTATTATGTTGATGTTTTAAAGTTGCACTTGAGCTACGGACCCTCATTCTGTACTGTATCTGATCTATTACTCACACACTCACTCACTCCCATAAAACCCAGGCACACACTGGGTGAATATGTGAAACTTCTTACAGATAGTGACTGGAACTGATTACAAAATAGAGAGAGAACATAAGACACATAAATTCCACAAGTTTACATTGTAGTTTAAATGATTAAATGTATCATATAACATTTTAACATATGCTTTGCTTATTAAGTCCAATTTATGTTCCTGAATAGCTTGAATACGTGGCTACAGAGTTAAATTTGTATTAGTGGAACTTGTTGGTGTGTGTACTGCATTAGTAATAATAATATTGATAATTATAATAATAATAATAATAATAGTAATAGTAATAATAATATAATAATAACAATATTAATAGTAATAATAATAATAGTAATAATAATAATAATAATAGTAATAATTTACATTTTACATTTACAGCACTTAGCAGACGCCTTTATCCAAAGCTACTTACATTTACAGTTACAGTATACAGTCTAAGCAATTGAGGGTTAAGGGCCTTGCTCAAGGGCCCAACAGTGACAACCTGGCAGTGGTGGGGCTTAAACCAGCGACCCTCTGGTCACTGGCCTAGTACCTTAACCACTAGGCTACAGCTGGCCCTAAAAATGCCCTAATAATTATAATAAAAGTAATAATAAAAGTAATAATAATAACAACAATAATAACAGTAATAATAATAATAATAATAGTAATAATAATAATAATAATAACAGTAATAATAGTAATAATAATAATAATAACAGTAATAACAGTAATAATAATAATAATAATAATAATAATAATGATAGTAATAATTATAATAATACTAGTCATAATAATAACAACAATAATAATAGTAATAATAATAACAACAATAATAATAATAATAGTAATAATAATAATAAAATTAATAATAATAACAATAATAATAACGGTAATAATAATAATAGTAATAACAGTAATAATAATACTACTACTAATAATAGTAATAATAATAATAGTAATAACAGTAATAATAATACTACTACTAATAATAGTAATAATAATAATAGTAATAATAAGCTTTTGCGTGATACAGTGGTGGGCTAGTGTAATACATCACTGCGTCACCCAAAAGCTGTTGGCTGGCCCGAGCTTCCACACAGACATAATTGGCTATGTCTCAATTGGTTGACCGAAGGGCATTCCTGCCTTACGGCTAGTGTTTCCTGATGTCACTGGACCACAGCAATCATGATGCGAATCAGTTGATGCGTTTTAATGTTAGGCGCTCTAAATATTTCTGATCAGTCTTAAATGTCCATTACCCCTGAATAAAAATAAGTATTTTAGGAATGTTTATACCATTATACCATTAAACCATTATACAATGATTATATACTGTATATATATATAAAAATACTTTAAGCTTTGTGAAAGCTGCATGCTTAAACGTATTTAACGAACTCTACTTGATCTGCGAATGTGATCTGAATGAACGAAGCTCAATGGCAGCTCTTGTCCATCTGGCCCGGTTATACGGAGGCGTGCCACAAGGAACGCTCAGCCCCTCGTCTCAATAGAGGACTGTGTGGAGTCACTCCGGTTTACACAGCCTTGAGAGAGACGGACAGTCGCTTCGGCCTTGCCGTGTTCACCCATGACAGCCACTTAATCACTCGACCATCAATCTTCGGTGGGTCACGTGATATCTGGATTTAAAATCCAAAAATAGATTGTTATGGTTCAAACATTTCGCTTTGTGTCTTTATGTGGCGACGTGAGATGGCACAGACGGAGCTCTGTAAGAAACGGCAAATTACAGGCATTGCGTGTTATAGAAAAAAGGCTTTGTGAACTTGTCTGTCAATCAATGCATGTCTGGCAGTTTGATTTTCATTTGAAGTCATTGTTCATTTCTTTATACTAAGGGCGCTTGGGTGGCACTACACAGACATGATTGGGGTGCCTACAAAGCCCATCCATTGGAAGATGCACTTGACGCTTGCATTGTAAGTACTCTGCCAAATGAGATATATGAACCAGATCTACTGTATTATGATCTACTGTGCCTCACTACATTGGCTGCCTGTTCAGCACAGGATTCATTTTAAAGTGCTTTTATTTGTTTTTAAAGCGCTTAATGGTCAAGCCCCGGCTTATCTCAGTGGTATGCTTTCTCCCGCAACCACACAGCGTTCTTTAAGATCAGCCACTCAGAACTTGTTGACTGTTCCTAGGGCTCGTTTGAAGCTAAAAGGTGATCGTGCACTCTACCTCCCAATATTCGACAAGCACCTTCGGCCGCTGTTTTTAAATCACTCCTAAAAACATACCTTTATAAGCTGGCATTTGAACAGTGAGGAGCCGTGGTAATTATAATTGTTTAGTCTATTTTTATCTGTTTTTTTAATTTTTTGTATTTTCTCTCTTACTTTGGTCAACGTAAGTTGTTTTAAGAGTGCTTTATAAATCAAATTTACTTACTTACTTACTTACTGTAGTACTAAATACGGTTCATTCACCCATTCACTCACACCTACTAGTATAGTTTAGGTGTTAAGAACTCCCAAGTGGATTAGGAGAAACACTGACAGTAACCGGCACTGTGCTAGATTCTAATAAAGAGGCTCAAGCAACAGATCTAAGAGGAATCCCAGGACAGTCAGGGGGGGTTAATGACACCCCAACCATTTCCAGGTCACGACCTGGAACCCTGACGGGTGTGCCCCAAGTAGTTCTCCCTCGAGGGATCATGGAAGCAGGACTGATGTTCAGTGCTTGCTGTGTATTGTGCTGAACTATTACTGCACACTGTTATATTCCACATATAACATATCATATATTCCTGGACCTCGGGTGCATAATTTGATCTCTGAAATAACAGGAGCCTCAGTAAAATCGGTGTACTTCATACGAAAAGAACGGACTGAGCTGCGCTGTGTACGCTCACACTGGCGCGCACACACACACACACATCACTGACCGTGCTACAAATCGAATGAGAAGTGCTTCTGAAAGCCGGACATTCCCAGCCAGGTCTCACGGGTTATTACTACAGCGCCTGGATTTCTTTAGCCTGGGGGATTTTCGGTTCGCTGTCTGTACTTATTCACTCCGCTCGCTACCTGGGGCTAAGAATAGATCTTTTCTTAGTCAAACATGTACCGCTTGATTATCGGAATTTTACCGTTTCAAATATTTTGACAATTTCCAGTCGTAAGCTGTAGGACTTTAAACGAGCACTAATGAATCCGGTCTGTTTGTGTTCGGCATGTTACGTCTGGTCTTTTGGGGTGGCGGTATATTTAGTGTCAGTGGTGCGTGTTGTGTATAAAGTGATGGACAAAATAACGGAAATGGCACTTTATAGCAGTTTGATATGCATCACTGTGGCATGTTAATGAACATACAGTATACCAGTATGTATAAGCTATGAAATACCTCTAAATTACGCTGGCCCACTACTGCTGGGATCCAGATTTGAATCCCAAGCAGCGCTATCGGCCCGTCAATAATGACTGATTCCAGGGAAGCCAGACCTGCTGCATCCCTGACCAGAATAAATTGGTGGTTCGTTTGTTTATTAGGATTTTAACATCATGTTTTACACTGTGGTTACATTCATGACCGGAATTCAGTTCAATTCAACTTTACTGTCATTATACAATACAGGGTTTTACAGTATAACGAAACACTGTCAAGTAGGAACGGTAGTCACTCATTACCCAAGGTTCAGCAGTTCACAAGGTCGTGTCCTGGGCAATTTTGTATCTCCAATTCACCTCACTTGCACGTCTTTGGACTGCGGGAGGAAACCGGAGCACCCGGAGGAAACCCACGGGACACGGGGGCACGGAGAGAACATGCAAACTCCACACAGAAAGGACCCGGACCGCCCCACTTGGGGATCAAACCCAGGACCTTCTTGCCGTGAGGCGACAGTGCTACCCACTTAGCCACTGTGCCGCCCCGAGTAAAGAGGTGGTAAAACAGGTGGGATTGCCAAACCTGTGGCGACTAACATGGCCTAACATGGACAATCAGCATCCAAAGCTCATTAGATTAGTTGCATACTGCCCCAAAAGTACAGCTCCAAAAATTGACCCCAGAATGAAATGACCAATCCTAATAGAAATGCTATGTTGTCAGCAGCACAAAACTGGCAAATTCTAACATAACTTGGTATCATATTTAGGGGTTATTCTGGTGGTACGAATGCCCTCTCTGATGTAACCCTGGCACTGAGAGCTCTCTGACAAATGCACCTCATAATGAATGGCTAGGTTGTTCGGCCATCCCCCCCTTTCAGACATAGCCAATCGAAGATTCGATTCCAAGCGTCCAGCTACATAACTTACAAAACCAGGACCTCTAAGCAATACAAACAAATACTTATTCACGTTTATGAGACCGAATTCGCTCCAGGATGGGAGTTATCGGTATCCCGCTGGTGCGTCACATGCATAACACCGTGTCTTTGTCATCCGTAAGGTGTAAATCCACGCCATATGTTTGTATACGCTTTGTATTTGTTTAATTTATTCTTGTGTTTTTTTGTTTTTTTTTTGCTGTTTCGGGCTGGGGTTGCATTCGGCTTTGTTAGTTAATTAAAAGCATGTCGCCTCTTCCCTCGACTCGCGCAGGTGAAGGTTAAAACGCTGATAGTGCCACTTTGAAACTGACGTGCCAGTCACGGTTAATGAAACGTCGTTCGCCCTGCCTTTGAAGCACCTATCGTTTAAAAGCGGAGCTATATAAAAATAGCGGACGGCTGTTGATAAGCAGCGTGGCATAATTCGTACAGGAACCTCATGGGGGGGAGGGGGGTGGTCGACGCTGTTAATCAGGGAGCAAGGTTGAAAATGGATATTAGCTAAACGATGATGACGTCGGGGTGACACTGCTTCACACGCCTCGAGTGGATCACGTGGGTCGCCAGGTTCACAGGTGGCTATTAGGGGGTGTTATGAAGGGGGGAGATTAAAAACCGCCACCCGTCTGATTCTCTTCTTCTTCTTATATTTTCTCAGGATCTTCTTTTGGAAATCTTCTTCCGACAATCTACTAGAAGTCTTTCGGATCAAGGTAAGACCCAGTTACCGTACAACTTCACCAATTCCTGAGCCATTTCCAGGCTTACTTCTTTAATAATTTAATATTTTCTAATGTCACGGTCAAATAAATGAATCCACAATCTTATATCTTACTTTATATTACAACATATGGAATTTTCTAAGGTCTGGTATCATCAATCAATACTACTAAGAATGATAGTTCAGATGCCCGGATTCTGTAATGATTTTCTGGTACTTCAATAGAATCCATGCTTACATGTATTTCAACAGTTCCCAATGCCTTGAAAGAAAAGCCACATGACCATAGAGCTTATTTACAATCAAAGTCTATAAGCCTCTCGCTGGCAGACCTTCAGTTTGTTTAGTTTGTTGGCACAGAGCTGTCATCTGCGAATCTCCAACAGTGGGAAAAAACATTTGCCCCTTTAACCGTCGTCCTTATTGTGTCTAAAAGCAAATATACTTGTGTCCTCGTTCAGGCAGGTGTAGAATAGTGCGTATACTGCTGCTCACGCCTCATCCGGAACCCTTTTTCGACCATGCACTCTGCACAGGCGCCTCTCTATCTGCTCTGTCTGTCAGGGTCCTTACACTGAGTTTTGAAGATCCCACTAGAGGTGGAAAGAGTACTAAAATATTGTACTCAAGTAAAAGTACTATTACTTTAATGAATTTTTACTTAAGTACGAGTAAAATTACTAGATAGATAGATAGATAGATAGATAGATAGATAGATAGATAGATAGATAGATAGATACTTTATTTATCCCAAAGGAAATTATTGGTCTCCAGTAGTTTAACAAAGAAGAGAAAACTTAATACAAATACAAAATAAGGTAAGATACAAATACAAAAAAGGTATAGTTAGTCTAAAAATCTACTCAATAAAAAGTAACTCATTTAAAACGTTACTTAGTTACTTTATTAACAGTGGGGGGGGGGGGGGGGGGTCTCTTCTGTCTAATGCAAACAGGACAAGTGGATATAAATCTCACAATAGCTGTTTTTAATTAAAATATAATAGAAAAAGCATGTTATAGCGTGTAATGTGTCATTTTAGTCCCATAAAACTTTTTCAAACTGTATAACCACTAGTGATGTGTCGTAGAATGAATCGATTCTATTGAACGGTCCTTTAAACTGAAATAAAGGAACCGAGTCGCGCTTCTGGGAGTCGTTACATATATATATACGGCTCTTTAAAATTTTCAGGGAGTTTTTCCTTGCCACAGTCACCCTCGGCTTGCTCAACAGGGGTTTTTGTATCTGTTGGTCCTGGATTTTGTAAAGTTGCTCTGAGACAATGTCTATTGTAAAAAGCGCTATATAAATAAAGTTCACTTGACTTGACTTTAAAAGGAACCGACTCCCCATCGCCGAATTCACCGCAGCAGTTTCCCAGACGCGAGTTTTTTAACTCAGTAACGGATGTTATTTAAAATGTAGCGACTTACAATTCGTAATACAAAACATACTTAAGTAAAAGTAAAATTACTGGCTGTAAAATCTACTTTAAAAAGTACAAGTACACAAAAAAACGACTCAATTACAGTAACGCGAGTAAATGTAATTCGTTACTTTCCACCTCCCGATCCCACCCATATACAGTAGTACGGTCATCCCGCCCTAGCAGAAACGTGTCTGCTGCAGGGACTGACACTTATGCTCGCTATATGGCGCCCAGCTGATCGGAGTTTCGAAACCGAGGGGCTCAGAATCTCACTGCGCCACCTAAATACACTTTATGCCAACTGTCTGGTTTGTCAAGCTCAGCATGGTAATCAGAATGGTAATGATTAACCGGTCAATTAATTGCTTCTTCTAACCCAACAGTTCTAACCCCAACGTCTTCTGCTCATGGTTCTTATGTTCACGTTACTGTTCCATATGTTCATTAATGCCATTTACTTGGCACATCATTAGATAAAGTATAAAGACTAGTGTGTTCTATATTTTGATGACTTGCTTTAGGCTCTTGTGTGATTCCATGATCTTGTGCATTCGTTCATTGTTTCCGTGGCAAAGTGGCACAGCGGTAAAAAACACTAGCCCACTAGGTCTGATATATAGGGGTTTGAATCTCAGCGGCGCTACTGGCTGGTTGGTATCCTCCACAAAGATGGGTGGGTATGTATTGGGTTGGTTGTCAATATAGCCTAAGGATACAGCCTAATTGGGAGGTGCACTTGTCAGTGCGCTCTAAGTGCCAGTCCCAAGCCCGGTCAGGTATGCAGGCCACATTTATCCACTTTGGTGACCCTCTAAATACAGGAGCATATATATATATATATATATACTGTATATATACACACAGTATATATTTAAGAGTTTGTATGTGGACACCTATTCAAAAGCATAAGCATTAATGTATGTAGTTAAACACAGATAAGAAAGGGTGTCTACATACTTTTAGCCATATTGTGAATTTTAAACACAAAGACATTCATGACCTTTTTTTTTACCCATCAATCAACGCTTTATTAGGTAGACAAAGGAAAAGAGCATGTTTTCTGCTATCATCACAGAATAACTTCTTTTTTATGTTACACAAAACTGCTAACACACACACACACACACACACACACACACACACACGGTCAAAGTGCTCGTGCTGTTGATTCTCCCGGTAATGATGTCACAGCGATAGCGGTGGAGAGCAAATGTCTCCTGATTCCACCATTTAACGGCTGGCTGAATTGGCTGATAATGATAGCATTGGCGTCTCCAGCCGCACAGACAGACCAGACCCCGCGAATTAGCGAGAGTGGGAGAGAGCGGAGGGAGTCAGAGGAGGGGAGACAAACAGAGAAAAGGGAACCAGAGAGGGAGGAAGAAAGGCGAGCGGTGCCAGCGAAGAGCGGACGATAGAGACGTCGTCGCACAGAGAGAGAGACGTACTTAACATATCGGCGCCATGCTCTCGTACAAGCTGCCAGCGACGGGTGTGCGGCAGCGGTGATAGCGGTCGGCGAGATGACCGGCCGTCTGCAGAGCTCCTTAATGCCTCGCCACGTCTCTTTCGGGGCTTTGAAGTGAACGGGCGAGGACATCAGGGTCAAAACTTGTCGTCCGGAACCAAAATAGAATAGAATTGAAGAAGTGAATACCGATATCAACCACTTTATCCCGGCCAGGGTCTGGTTCCAGTTTCAAGGCAGGAATACACTGGACGGGTTGCCAATCCATCGCACACTCTGTGCTTCCTCCAGAGCTAGTCAATCGTGTCTGTGTAGACACAAGGATGGCACAGCTGGGATTTGAACCTAGGTCTCAGCTAAGGTAACAGACCGCTGTGCCACCCGAGCGCCAATCAGATCACGTTTTAAATGCCGATGCTGTTGGATGGGGGTTCAACTTCAAAACATACACTGAATAAATGAAGCACTTTGCATTTTCTGCATTAACCCTGCATTCTCAAGGGCCCAATAGTGGCAACCTGGCAGTGGTGGGGCTTGAACTGGCAACCTTCTGATTACTAGTCCAGTACGTTAACCAATAAGCTATAACTGCCCTACACTTTAAAGCCAAACACTGAATTAAGCTCAGCAGTTAAGGTAGTGGACTATAATTGAGAAGGGTGCCGGTTCAAGCCCCACCACTGTTCCACTGTGGGCCCCTGAACAAGGCCCTTAACATTCACTTACTTGTACTGTAATTGGAAGTGGCTTCATATAAAAGCATCTGTTAAGTTAAGGTACTGGACTAATAATCAGAAGGGTGCTGGTTCAAGCCCCACCACTGCTAAATTGCCACTGTGGGCCCCTGAACAAGGCCCTTAACATTCACTTACTTGTATTGTAATTGGAAGTGGCTTCATATAAAAGCATCTGTTAAGCAAAGGTACTGGACTAAGAATCAGAAGGGTGCTGGTTCAAGTCCCACCACTGAACAAGGCCCTTAACATTCACTTACTTGTATTGTAATTGAAAGTGACTTCATATTAAAGCATCTGTTAAGTTAAGGTACTGGACTAAGAATCAGAAGGGTGCTGGTTCAAGCCCCACCACTGTTCCACTGTGGGCCCCTGAACAAGGCCCTTAACATTCACTTACTTGTACTGTAATTGGAAGTGGCTTCATATAAAAGCATCTGTTAAGTTAAGGTACTGGACTAAGAATCAGAAGGGTGCTGGTTCAAGCCCCACCACTGCTAAATTGCCACTGTGGGCCCCTGAACAAGGCCCTTAACATTCACTTAGTTGTATTGTAATTGGAAGTGGCTTCATATAAAAGCATCTGTTAAGCAAAGGTACTGGACTAAGAATCAGAAGGGTGCTGGTTCAAGCCCCACCACTGAACAAGGCCCTTAACATTCACTTACTTGTATTGTAATTGGAAGTGGCTTCATATAAAAGCATCTGTTAAGCAAAGGTACTGGACTAAGAATCAGAAGGGTGCTGGTTCAAGCCCCACCACTGAACAAGGCCCTTAACATTCACTTACTTGTATTGTAATTGGAAGTGGCTTCATATAAAAGCATCTGTTAAGTTAAGGTACTGGACTTAGAATCAGAAGGGTGCTGGTTCAAGCCCCACCACTGAACAAGGCCCTTAACATTCACTTACTTGTATTGTAATTGGAAGTGGCTTCATATAAAAGCATCTGTTAAGTTAAGGTACTGGACTGAGAATCAGAAGGGTGCTGGTTCAAGCCCCACCACTACCACAATTGCTTTTTCAGCAATCAGCCACAATCGTAAGTCGCTTTGTATAAAGACGTCTGATACAACGATACCCAAATACAGATGCATCTCTCTCAAATGGATGAGCGTCTCCAAACACGATCTTTGGGCTCACCGAGAGTCTTAATACAGCATCAGTGTTTTTCTGGCAAAGCAAAAGTAAATAAGTAGGTCTGAATGTTAATGAACGTTCCAAGCTTTGAACACACACTCTACTGTGAGCGCCTCCCTCCTCACGCCACATTTCCAGGCCCGCGGCATGACCGGAGCGCACCGAGACGCTAGCAGGGGTTTAAAGGACAAACATTAAGCATATATTTGTATTTGTCCGTCCGGGCCGTTTTAGTCGCGCGGGTCAGAAGTGGGTAAGTGATTCGGAGAAACGTCGGTCTTAATTTAGTGTTCAACTGCTCGTTTTGCTGACGCTCACTGTAAACAGTGGTGTTCTCTTTTGGGAGCTCATTCGGAATGCTGAGTGATACTGAGTTTAATGCTAAAATGACCCGCACCTCATTTACACATTGCCAAGAGGAAACCAGAACTCCTGGTGGAAACCCACACAGACACATGGAGAACATGCAAACTCCATACAGAAAGCACCCAAACCGTTCCATCTGGGAATGAAACCCACGGTGCTACCCACCAAGCCACCAAAACTTAAATAAGAAACGTAATGTCGGGATGGCCGAGCGGTCTAAGGCACCAGACTCAAGGTTCGATGACCTTCAAGTGGAATGGAGGATTCTGGTCTCCGAACGGAGACATGGGTTCAAATCCCACTTCTGACATGATCCTTTAGGGACAGTGGTAGCCTAGTGTGTAGAGCTTTGGGCTATCAACCGGTTCAAATCCAGGCTCTGCTTATGCAGCCACTGTTGGGCCCTCGAGCAAGGCCCTTAACCCTGTCTGCTCCAGGTGCGCCGTGCGATGGCTGACCCCTCCCTGCGCTCTGACCGCAGCTTCCAAAACAAGCTGGGATATGCAAAGAAAGAATTTCATTGTACCGTACACCTGTATATGTATACATGACAAATAAGGTACTCGCTCGCTTGCCTTCACACGAGTTCATCCTGAAGCACTTTGTAGTTCAACAATTACTGACTGTAGTCCATCTGTTTCTCTACATACCTTCTTAACCTGCTTTCACCCTGTTTTTCAATGGTCAGGACCCCCACAGAGCAGCTATTATTTAGGTGGTGGATCATTCTCAGCACTGCAGTGACACTGACACGGTGGTGGTATGTTAGTGTGTGTTGTGCTGGTATGAGTGGATCAGACACAGCAACGCTGCTGGAGTTTTTTGTCAAATACCGTGTCCACTCACTGTCCACTCTCTTAGACACTCCTACCTAGTTGGTCCACCTTGTCGATGTAAAGTAGGAGACGATCGCTCATCTATTGCTGCTGTTTGACTTGGTCATCTTCTAGACCTTCATCAGTGGTCACAGGACGCTGCCCACGTTGGGGGAGTGTTTTTGGTTGGTGGACTATTCTCAGTCCAGCAGTGACAGTGAGGTGTTTAAAGAATGAGAATGATCCACCACCTAAATAATACCTGATCTGTAGTGGTCCTGACCAATAAAGAACAGGGTGAAAGCAGGTTAAGAAGGTATGTAGAGAAACAGATGGACTACAGTCAGTAATTGTAGAACTACAAAGTGCTTCTATATGGTAAGTTTTTCATATGTGTGTATCTATCTGTCTGTCCGTCCGTCCGTCCGTCCGTCCGTCCATCCATCCATCCATCCATCTATCTATCTATCTATGTATCTGTCTATCTGTCTATCTGTCTATCCGTCTATCCGTCTTTCCATCTATCCATCTATCTATCCGTCTGTCTATCTATCTATCTGTCTGTCCATCCGTCCGTCCGTCCGTCCGTCCGTCTGTCTGTCTGTCTGTCTGTCTATCCGTCTATCCGTCTGTCTGTCCGTTCGTCCGTCCATCCATCTATCTATCCATCTATCTATCTATAACTGCAGCTATTGTGCATATTGTGCATCAGATTAATCCCTGTCTGTCAAATGTCTTGATTTAGACGTGCAATTAGACCACTTTATCCCGGTCAGGGTCTGGTTCCAGTTTCAAGGAGGAATACCCTGGACAGGCTGCCAATCCGTTGCATCGCTTCGGCCACTCCTTCCTCCAGACCTAGTCAATTTACAATTGATGCAAGTATTAAAATTCAATTGATCCAATTAAATCTGCCCCTTTATTTCATTTTCATTTCATACCAATGGGAAGCACTGGGCGCAAGGCAGGACTAGCCAGTCCATTTCTCCCATCCCCTTCTGACCCACTGTGTGGGTGCCCGACCGACCGACCGACATCACCTGCTCAGATCCGAACCCAGATCTCAGCGGAGATAGGCTTGCGTGACATGATGCTCACTTTCGATACAGCATACTGCTGGAGCTAAATGTCTATTGTCTAGCTACTGTATATGCATTGACCCACATGTGCGAGCTGACCTAATATTTTTATACCTAACAGCATTTCACCTATTTTTAGTAAGTCGGGACCTTAGTGTATAGTAACATGTTTGTTTGCATCACATGAGCCATGAATCGATGTGGATGTACTACGGAAATAATGGCTGCATTACCATTTTCACACACACAGACACGTTCGTACATCTCTACATCTCACCCGGCGTCGTGATGTAGCAGCGGTGCTTGTTTGCGAAGAGCTGTCACTTGTGTGAAGAGTGTTTTAAGTAACTGCCGCTGAAGGTGAGAGTTAAACAGTATTTACTTTAGGGAATTTGCCCTTATTTATCCGCGTTATCGCTGAGTGAAGTTTAAAAGGCCTCTCGGAGAGAATTCCCTCGATGCGCAGCTTCCGTTACGCACCTTTTAAATCTTAAGATGCTTCTCCTTCCTCCTCCTGCTCCTGTTTCTGCGATAGCTTTTAGCCTTAACATACTTTTCAGGCAATTCTCCCAATCAGCGCACTTTCTTTTATGGGGTTTGTTTTACTCGCTTTTCACTGCCGTCTTTACCTCTTTCATGTCCTCGCCGTGGCGTCTGTGCCAATCGGAATCGTGTAATCGAAATTGAGAAAACGAAATAAAATTAAATTAAATGAAACACAAGTCGCCTCGTATCCCTAAAAAAGGCCGTCAGTATAAATCAGCCGAAACGTACACGGACAATCCAATCCCCCTCACCCCCGCCTAAACGGACGAACGCGATGGACAGAATCCGAGCCCGTATCAGCCGAGAACCCAAGACTTCAGCGATAATCACGAATACGCTGGACAAAATGTGTCCAAAATAGACAAACCTCTCTCTCTGTCAAGGTCAAGCCATCGTACGCAGGAGGTATCATTTCGATTTCCCTCCCTCGCCAGATCTGTCGGATACTGTAGCCAAGCGATCAGAGTACACCAGGTTCAAGATCCTGCAGAATCACACGTCAGATTGTTCTTTGTGCAGGACTTGCGCTGAGTCTGATGAAGCAGTCAGACAGATTTGATTCACACATAACGTCGCATCTAAGCTGAGCTTTATTTAACTGTAAGAGGCAGATAACACTAACAAAACAAAGTCAAAGTCTGTTGTACGTGTCCGGTGTCTGATTATAAAATTTTTTTTAACATTTGTGAATTATGACATATTTTCTTAAGAACAAGACTATGAGAAGGGATATTTGCAGCCTTGTGCAAATTGTGTATCAGATTAATAACAAAGTGATTAACAAATATGCCTGAATAAGAATTTAAGCCATTACGGGTTTAAAGCTTTGCTCAGGGGCCCAACTCAGGGGCGTGCTGGCGGTGGTGGTGCTTGAACCAGCAACCCTCAGATTACTAGTCCAGTACCTTAATACTTAATACTGTAGAATTAACCCTGTTAAATGGAACATAATTCTTCAAGCGCTCAGGTGGTGCAGCAGTCAACTAGGCTAGCCTACTACCTCCGAGACTCCATAGTTGGAATCTCAGTGGTGCAATCGGCTGGTCGGGTCTCTATACAGACGTGATTGGCTATGTATCTGTGTGTGTGATTGCCTTAGTGGCTTAACAACTTTTGTGCTTAACAGCTATGGTGAGGTGCACTTGTCGGTGTGCTCTCAGTGCTGGTCCCAAGCCTTGATAAAATAAGGAGGGTAGGATAACGTAAACTGTGCCAACTGTTCCATTCAATTCTTATTGTGTTTTTTTTTCGAACAGCTTTCCTTATAAAAAGCTAAGTGTATTTTTAAAGGTATTTATATGTTATAGTTAATGCTGTTTCTAGCCATTCAGTGACTCTATCCCCAGCTACCAGCCAAGACATAAAGCTAGCCAGTCCACTATATTTAAAGTGTGATGTAACTGGGTGGGTTTGTGCACTTGGAGGGGTTACTAACTGTCCCTGTAATGTTCAAATAAGCTACAGGTGCTTCATATTGGCCAGTGTTGCACTGATCAATAGGAGGGAGGGGATAAATAATAATAATAATAATAATAATAATAATAATAATAATAATAATAATAATAATGAATATAGTCTATGCAATTCAGAAAGTGAAGCGAGTGAACGGCAATGGATGGCTAGGGTATTGATCAAGACCCATATCTCAGGGCTTTTAAATTCCCTCCTGATTTCTTACAATCAGCTCCTAGTTGTGCATCCATGACCAAATTATAATATCATGATCTTGTTCCCCTTAGTTATAAAGCGACGTTTATAAAAAGTAGAGCCAGTGTGTAGCGGGTGTAAGGAGGGTTCTGCTGTGGTGTTCATAATTAACACTTTGGAAGATCGTCTCTGGTATTCTGACCAATCAATGCAAGATCAACCAGCTCACAAGGGCCTGGAGCTAGAAAGGAAAAGTCACGATCCTTCCTCTCGCCGGTTTTCCCATCGTGGGAGGTCCGGTTTCAAAACGAACCCCCACCCCACACACCCGCAAACCCACACACGCACCCTCCGCCAGGACGATGATCCTCCGCGATCCGGTTTCAGCGCTGACCGATCGAGGGAAGCTCGGGGAGACTTTCCTTTCGTCTATGTATTTATTCCTCTCTCTCTCCGGTGCCACCCCCTCCGCCTTTCGCTTCCGCATTTCCGCGCCTTACTGATTGCCCTAGCCTCGGGGCTCTCCGCCACACACTGCATCGGCGCGATTATATGAATGGCCTCCCGCGCCGGGGTTCGGAGCCAGAGGAGGTCCCGGTTAATGCGCGCCGGTGTGGCGGAGCGGCTAGGTGCGCCGACCTCACGGGCCCAGGTGGATCCACGGCACTCTCCCCGAGCTCCCAGCGGGCCGGGCCACTTAACCTGAAACGCCTCGCAGAGCGCCCGGTACAGGCCACATTAAACGGGAAGGGGGGGGTTGACATGGGGGGAGCAAGAAAGATGTGCCGCGATTTCCCGGATTTTTATTTTGTGTCAGACAGGCATTCCAGAGCCACAGGCTTTCAGCTAAAGCTCGCAAAGCTGGCTAATAATTCTCCACTGAACAGTATTGATCTTTATTTGCTATTATGGGACTTCTAGGCGTTGCTGCACGTTTATTTGTCTTCATTAGAGTCCCGGAGCACCTGCAGCAGCCTCACACACACATAAACCGTGTGCGCGTGTGTGTGTGTGTGTGTTTGTGAGGACGTCTGTTTACGTATTTGCATTATTGCAGGCGAAAGCTTCATTTAGAACCGAGTTGATGCCCTTCATCGATCACTGTGCCGTCTTTGTCGGAATTCAAACCAGTCGAAGCATTTCTGTATCTATTCGATTGGCAACCTGCTTGTATACTGAAGTTTGCAGCTTCGTACTTGTACTACTTCCTAAAAATGTATGTATGTCAATTTGTCAACAGATTATGAGCATTTATTTTAAAATAACATAAGGGGAGTCGCGTCAGGAAGGGCATCTGTACCAAACCAGAATGATCTGCTTTGGCGACATCGAAAATAACAGGACAAACACACATTATATCACAAATCAATGAAGGCTAGGGTTATAAGGAGGGTTAGCTGTTTTATGTTTTCTGATCAGGGTTGCGGTGGGCCTGGTTAAACCGAGACGCACCTGAACAGGATGCCAATTTATTGCAGGTCCTGGGTTCGATTCCCAGGTGGAGCCACCCAGGTCCTTTCTGTGCAGAGTTTGCAGACGCCTTTATCCAAAGCGACTTACATTACAGATACAGTATACAGTCTGAGCAGATGAGGGTTAAAAGCATTGCTCAAGGGCCCAACAGCAGCAACCTGGCAGTGGTTGGGCTTGAACCAGCAACCTTCTGATTACTAGTCCAGTACCATAACCACTAGGATACGGCTTGCACCTTCTTCCCGTGTCTGATGGACAAATAGACTACACCTAAAGTAACAACTTGGCAGTGGTGGGGCTTGAACCAGCAACCTTCTGATTACTAGTCCAGTACCTTAACCACTAGGATACGGCTTGCACGTTCTTCCCGTGCCTGATGGAACATTAATATAAAAATGGTTCCTCTAATGAACCTCATCACACTTACTGTCATACCTCAGAAATCAGGAGCCGAACCCGGTATAAAATAAACAGCGTCCGATCGCCGAAACCGGCCCGAGATCAGACGCATTAATAAGCCCCGCGCGCGATGGGGGTGGAAGGAGCAAGATGGAATCCATTACACATAAACACCCTTCAAGCAGTGATGGGATGATCCACTGGGATTAGGCCGGAAATCCTGATGGACGTCGAAAAGGTGACCACACACAGAGGGAGCGCTGCAACACACGCCCTGGTAGACGGTGCACGCTCACACGTGCGCACACAGACACGCACACACGATTGATATTAGCTCTCCAAAGTTATACGCACTCTCAGAGGAAATAAACAGGGTCAGCATAGAGTTCTCAGGTCAGTTCAGAGGGTGTAGGGTCAATGCTCAGGGTCACAGCTTTAGTCTGTGTTAGTGTAACAAGTTCAGGGCTTGGAATGAACACCATCCCCCAGTAAATCAAGCACTGGAAGCCTAATAGTGCTGATTGCGGCTTCGAATCCCCTGCCATGCAGCCACTGTTAGGTCCTTAAGCAGGGTACAATCCCTGACCCCACCCTCTGACCCCAGAAGAATTGGAAGGCAGTCTATTATAACTCGGCCCTATGAGTATTTTGCTCATGATACATTGGCTGGATGGTTGGATGGATGGAAGCCCCAGACCCACCATGATCTTGACCAGGGTAAATTGGTTAGTAAAATGCACACAGTGTCGTATACATACATATGTCATACATACATGCATCCACTGTTAGGTCCTTGAGTTGGGTCCTAATCCTGTAGTACAATGCCCGACCAATGCCCGCTCTGACCCTAGCGTCCAAACAAGCTGGGATGTGCGCACCTGTATACACGTGTATATGAATATATGACAAATAAAGACGTTCTATTATAGTTTGACTCATGATGGATTGGCACCATGTCCAGGGTGTGTTCCTGCCCTGTACCCTATGTTCCTAGGTTGCTCCAAACCCGTCATGATCCTGATCAGGGTAAAAATGAATGTACAGATGAATGTAAGGACATATCAGGTGCTGATTACATTTAAGCAGACTGCTTCAGTCTATACAGCATTAGATATGCATGATGGCATCTTCACATCGTGCCTCTATATTATTAAAAGTTGTTTGCCCATAGGCCGCTCCTGCGCGTACGCTAGTCTGACAGATGGCCACGTCGTTTCTTATTTCTAATAGATCACAGCCATAAGTAAAGCAAAGCAGAACGACGCCACCGGCCCGGCGTTCCTTACATACCGTATCAGTGGCTCCGTTAAACAGGGTCACACCGAGCGCACACGCGCATCTTCGCTCAGCCAGGATAATTACATAAAATAGTTTCAGAAACCGTTGCACGCTTCGGTCCGAGCCAAGCGAAACGCCGGCGCTTGTTTGCATTGCGTCTGGCGGTATTAAGCGCACAGAACCGAGGGTATTTTTAGACTTGGGTATTTTGTTCAGCCGTATCTCTTCATCTTGTCAGCAGTGATGAACGAGCCTCTTTAAAAATGACGGGATCTGAAGTTAAGCAAAAGTTACCCGGATATATTAGGGCTACGTCTAATATTAATATCGGTGCTTTTGATAATTACTACTAATAGATGAAAGCTGCAAGATCATTTGTTTGCTTTGTTATTTTGGTCATGCAGCCAGTGTTTCCAGGTGCCAGGTGGTCCTGGACCCAGTGTGCTTCAGACCTGAACAAAGCACTTAGTTTAAATAAATCTATTCATTATTATTGTTGTTATTTTTGCTGCAGTCGAGGCATTAGGTACAGGGTCTGATCTATCTATCTATCTATCTATCTATCTATCTATCTATCTATCTATCTATCTATCTATCTATCTATCTATCTATCTATCTATCTATCTATCTATCTATCTATCTATCTATCTATCTATCTATCCATCCACCCACCCACCCATCCATCCATCCATCCATCCACCAACTTACCGATCCATCCATCCATCCATCCATCCATCCCTCCCTCCCTCCCTCCCTCCCTCCCTCCCTCCATCCATCCATCCATCCATCCATCCATCCATCCATCCATCCATCCATCCATCCATCCATCTATCTATCTATCTATCTATCTATCTATCTATCTATCTATCTATCTATCTATCTACAGTGTATCACAAAAGTGAGTACACCCCTCACATTTCTGCAAATATTTGATTATATCTTTTCATGGGACAACACTATAGACATGAAACTTGGATATAACTTAGAGTAGTCAGTGTACAGCTTGTA